>NC_034597.1:81788132-81818571 GCF_900095145.1 Mus pahari | reverse complement strand
AGAGAGAGAGAGAGAGAGAGAGAGAGAGAGAGAGAGAGAGAAGGCCCAAGAGTGTCCAAGTATGCTCAAGCTTTTCCAGATACTTGCATATACAGCAGAGGATGGCCTTATCTGGTATCAGTGGAAGAGGCGGCCTTTGGTCTTGTGAAAGTTCCATGCTCCAGTGTTGGGGAATGCTAGGTTGGTGAGGCAGGAGTGGATGGGTAGGTGGGGTAGCACCCTCATAGAAGCAGGTGGAAGGGGGATGGGATAAGGGGTTTGTAGAGGGTAAACCAAAAAAGGGAATTACATTTGAAATATAAATAAATAAAATAACCAACAAAACAAAACAAAAAAACAACAAAAAAAAAAATGTGATCTTAAAGATTCTAATTAATTCAGAAAATCAGGAACCTTCAGTTAGCCGTATTGCTATACCTTCATGACCAATTATGTCAGAGGTAGATACCCTGGTAAGGACAACTACATTATCTCTTTAAATGGGTAATTATCCCTTCCCTTTCCTTAGCATGGTTTAAAGAGGATCAGCTTTCCTGAAATTTCATTTCTGAGCAAGGTGATTGACAGAAAATTATTTTTATTATGTTTTTAGTAGGTTGAGTTAATATTTTGTTGCTGGTTGTATCATGGATGCTAATTATATTACCCCCAGAACTCTTTGTATGACAGTGTCTGCATGCAGTTTCTGGGAAACTGCCCCCAGTTGGTTCTGATTGGTAAATAAAGATGACGACAACCAGAGGAGGGACTTTTAGGATTTCTGAGAGTTGGGACCAAGAGGAGGAAGAGGGAGCAGGAAGATGCCCCATGCAGGGAGTGTGGAGAAGACATTCTATGCCTGAGAATGGTGGAGGACAGGGAGGCAGAGCCATCATCTGAAGGAGCCAAGAGAGAGTATGCCAAGAGGGCTTCCATGAAGGCGTCCCGGGCAGCAAAGATAGGACAAAGAATTTAGTAAGTAACAACCAGGGATTATCAGTCAGAGATGCATTAACTCTGTAGAGGTTAGGAAGTGGACCAGCTATTGTACGTTTTAAGGCATATCAAAATACAAAGGCTGTGTATGTGTCTTTCATTCATGAACACAAACCTTTGGTGCAGGTAGAGAACCGGCCACCTATACTTATTATTTAATTAATTCAACGTTAGTTCTCTACCTAGGTCTGATAATCCCCCTTAATATTCTGCCACAAAGCCACATTCAAGGTAATATGTATCAGACATACAGGCTGGTTCTAGTCCTTAGCGATTTTGAAAAGAGCAGCAAATATAAACATTCATTGTATGCATTTCTGTTTGAAAACACTGAGTCCTTCAGGTATATTTCCAGGAGTGAATTAGCTGAATTATATGGTAATTTTATTTCTTGTGCTTGTTGTTTGTTTGTTTGTTTGTTTGTTTTGTAATATCTACTCTGATTTCCATAGTCATTGCACCAGTTGGTCCTCCCACCAATGGCTCACAATTTCACTTACCCACATTTACTTGTTATTTCTTTTGGTAATATTAGTCATTCAAATTTAGATTGAGTTAGGATCTCAAAATCATTTAGATTTCCATTTGGCTAATGATGTTTATCACATTTAATTTTTGTATTGGCTATTTGATTTGTACTTCACCTTTTGAGATTTCTATGTGGAAATCTATAGCCTTTTTTTGAGCAGTTTCTTTAATAATATTTTGATTTTTGGTTCTTTTGTATGTACTAGATATTAGTTCTTCATCATATGTAGACCTGGAAATGGCATCTCTTCCATTTGGAAGCTGCTTCTTCACTAAATTGGCTCTTTTGCTATATTAAAGCTTCTGAAATTAACTATGTTTTGGGGGGCTTGTTTATGCATGTGTGTGTGTGTGTGTGTGTGTCCGTGTGTGTCCATGTGTCTCGGTGTATGCATATGTGATAGAACTCCATGAGACACTTGGAGTTCAGTGGCAGGTATTAAGTATTGTGTTCTATCGATTAATGCTTTTGCTATTTCTTTGAATCAAAGCACTTCTTTGAGCACGGATCTTCACAGTTTTGACTTGTCTGGCAACAAGGATTTCCTAGTGATCTTCCTGTCTCTGCATGTCCTTACCCCACAACAGCTCTAGGGTCATAGAAGCATCTGAGACCCAACCATGCTCCCTACTTGATACATGGATACTACAGTCTGAAGTCAGATGATGCAACAAGAAGTCTTAAGCAATGATCTGTCTCGTAACCCAATAATTAATTTTCAGTGTTCAGCATTTGAAACCATAACGCTCCATTTTCTCTCTGGCATTTTCCTCAACAAATCATTTAGACAATCTTGTTTAGAACAAGGCTTCCTCTGCTTTTTTCCTCTCAGTAAATTTCTTTCAACTGGAGTAATTTTATGCAATACTTTGCATAGAGGCTTATAAAATAAGTCTACAAATCAAGAATTTACTGAGAAGAAATCATTAAGAAGTTTGTTTAAAAACAATTCTTTGGCATACATGTAATTTTAGCATTTGCTATAATGATATAAGCAAGCTTATATACTGTTTTAGGATTTCTCTTGCTTTAACAAAATGCCATGACCCCAAAGCAAGTTGGGAAGGTAGGAGTTAATTTAATTTATACTTCCATGTTGCTGCTCATCACAAAAGGATGGTAGGAAAGGAGCTCAAGCAGGGCAGGATTCTAGAGGCAGAGGCTGATGAAGAGGTCACAGGGGAATGTTGTTACTAGCGTGTGTCACATGGCTTGCTCAGCCTCCTTTCTTATGAAATCCAGGACGACCTTCTCCCATTGAACAGTAACTGAAAAATGACTTTCAGCTGGTTCTTATCGAGGTATTTTCTCAACTGAGGCTCCTTATTTTCTGATGATTCTACCTTGAATCAAATTGACATAAAACCAGTCAGTCAGCTCATAGGCTAATGAGAAGGACTTTTGTATGTATTTTGATACAAAGATTTAAACCTTGGCTGAGTGTTTGATAGTACAGGTCATAGGTTGTCTTCAATATCTGCAAAATTTAATACTATTTTGAGTTTTCTTCATATGTGCATGAGTTTGTGGGCATGCATGTGTGGGGAATACAAAGTTCACTTCCTAAACATGGGAATGTCTGGTGGATTTCCCTGTCCACTGCTAGCATTTGAGTGAGTTCTGGAGATCTGTTTGAACTGCATATTTGTGCATCAAGTGCTTTAACTACTAATCCCTGATATTTTGACTTCTAGATGTTAATACTGAGACTACTTATAGTGAGCATATAGTACACAATATCAAAAGTATATAAGAACATTTTAGAAATTGTTAGCTGTTCCTTAAACTTCAACCTAAAACTGATGATATATGTATTATATATATATATATATATGTATATATATATATATGTATATATATATATACATATATATATGACACACACACACACACATGTGTGTGTGTTGTGTGTTTATAAAGTATAAGTCAGAAATTCAAATAACAATTTTTAGAATCAAATATTCTGAAGCAGTCCAGTCCAGTAATATAACAAATTGATACTTTTGTACTGATCATTAGTAGTAAGAAAATAATAAAAGCTTTTAGTTATTTCTCCTATCTTTGAACTAGAATATCTATGTAAGAGCAAAAAAACATAATGTGTACACAAAAATACTACAATCAGAAACATACAGTGGGCTGTAATCTGAGCCAAATTGTTTCAAGCAGCCTTTGCAGGTGCTGAGAGGGACAAAGGTCACACCACTAACCGCTACAAAGTACACATATTGTGTGTTCAAGAGCCAAGGCTATTGCAAAGTCTAATGATACACCAGTGAGCTCTAGCAGAAACACTTGAGTTCATTATGGAGTTTGATGTTAGATGTTTGTTTGTTCATGGTCAGAAAGCAACCTTTTACTCCTGCCCTCTAGCTTTTACCCTGATGACCTCTAGTCACCCAATTCAGTTTCACAATCTCACATGTTGTCACAAGTTACATCATAATAAGCTGGGGTATAGATTTCCTAGAAAAAAGATGTCTACAGAAACCTTTCTTTTTACTTTTCAGTTAGTTGCTTCCATTGTTTTTCAACTCTTGTTTTGAATTTTTGGTAGACAATTGAATTAATTTGGGGGAGTTCAATATGAAGCTGACACTAATAGTGATAAACATTTTAATATTTTTAGGCCAATACATTAAAAGTCTCTCAGGCTTCAAAGCATTACAAGAATGGAGAATGTGTTTATCACTTTGCAGAAGAGTGTGAAAATGTGTTTATGCATTATCCACTTTTTCATAACCCTTCTAATGTTCAACAGCAACAACAACAAAAACACTGTTTAAAACATTGTTTTATTGTCAAAAATCTAGCACAATTTAAATATTAGATTTACCATAAAATATAAAATACAATAGTTAGTAGATAAATATGGAAATGTAAAAGGGAAATAGTTTTAGACTTGGTCATATTAAACTGTACCACACTGGTTAAACATTTTAGTTATTTTTGAAACATTGAATTGGATAGGAATAATATAGGTTAATGTAAAATATTCCCAAAGAAACCTGATTTCCTTATTATATGTCTATTGTCATTTCTTTGGGCTTGGGAACTTTTTCCTTGATATACCAATAGAATTATTGTTTTCTTCTGTTATTACTAGTGGTGTTCCCCAAACATGACTAACTACAAAGCAATCTCCCAATGCATGTGTCAAAACAATGTGATCAATGCCTGAGTACAATAGCAGAAACAAAACTCTAGTGATGTTTCTAGAGCAACACTTAATTAAGTTGTTGTTTATGCAATAAATACAACATCAGACTCTTGGGTCCAGCATCATGAACTAAGGGGACTGCACAGCTTCGCATTTTCTAATCAGAGGATGATGTGCTAGAGAGGGAGAGAGAGAGAGAGAGAGAGAGAGAGAGAGAGAGAGAGAGAGAGAGCAGAGATTCTGGCACATATTATCTGATTAAGCACATGTTTTATGAATAACCTTTTCACTAGGAGGACTCAGATAGCAAATGGGTAAGTAATGCATAAGAAGTCAAGAAGCTAACCACCAAAAAAAAAAAAAAAAACCTAATCAGAAAATGGGTTATAGAACTAAACCAAGATTTCACAACGGAGGAATCTCAAATGGCCAAGAAGTACCTAAGGAAATGTTCAGCCGGGTGTGGTGGTACATGCCTTTAAGCCCAGCACTTGGGAGGCAGAGGCAGGTGAATTTCTGAGTTTGAGGACCGCCTGGTCTACAGAGTGAGTTCTACGATAGCCAGGGCTATACAGAGAAACCCTGTCTCAAAAAACAAAAAACAAAACAACAAAATAAAACAAAACAAAGCAACAAAAAACAAACAAAAAAGAAATTATCAAAACTCAGGTGACAACACATGCTGGAGAGGATGTAGAGAAAGAGGAATACTCCTATTGCTGGTGGGATTGCAAACTGGTTCAGCCACTCTGGAAATCAATCTGGAGTTTCCTCAGCAAATTGGAAATAGATCTACTTGAAGACCCAGGTATACCACCCTTGGGAATATTCCCAAAATTGCCACACCATACCACAGGGCACATGTTCCACTATGTTCATAACAGTCTTGTTTGTGATAGCTAGAAGCTCGAAACAACATAGATGTCCCACAACAGAAGAATGGATACAGCAAATGCGGTTCATTTACACAATGGAATACTTCTCAGCTATTAAGAATGAAGACATCATGAATTTTGCAGGCAAATGGATGGAACTAGAAAATATCATCCTGAGTGAGGTAACTCAGATCCAAAAGGACATTCATAGTATGTACTCAATAATAAGTGGATATTAGCCAAAAAAAAAAAAAAATCCAAAAGTACAGAATACCCAAGATACAGTTCATAGAACTCTAAAAGATAAACAAGCTGAAGGGTCCAAATGAGGATGCTTCTGTCCCACTTGGGAGGGAGAAGAAAGCAATTACAAGGGGGAAGGGAGGGACCTGGGAGGGAAAGTGGATGGGGCAGGGTGAAAAGGGAAACATGGTGTGGTATTGGGTGAGGAAAAAGGATTTAAGTTCTGAGGACCAACATAAAGAATGGAAACAGGCATCCTTGGGAGGTAGGAGGTTGGGGGGACCCACCAGAATGTACTAGAGACCTGGGAGGTAAGAGACTCTCAGGACTCAAAGGGAGGAACTTTAGATGAAATGACAGTAGGGAGAGGGAACTTATAGAGCCTACCTCTAGCAGAAAGAGAAAGCATCAAGTGAGGGAGGGGGTTGTCATAATTGTTCCTCTCTGAAAGAACTGAGGGGTGGAAATGGAGAGGAGCCTGATGAAAAGAAGGCCCAGCAACAGGCCCAGAGGGATCCAGCTCAAGGGGAGGTCCTAAGGCCTGACACTATTACTAAGGCTATGGAGCGCTCACAAAATGGGACCTAGCATGACTGTTCTCAGAAAGACCCAACAAGCAGCTGAAAGAGTCAGATGCAGATACTTGCACTCAACCAATGGACAGAAGCTGCGTGGTTGAGTTAGGGAAAAGCTGGAAGAAGCTGAGGAGGAGGGCAACTCTCTAGGAGGACCAGCAGTCTCAACTAACTTGGACCCCCAAGATCTCTCAAACACTGGCCACCAACTAGGGAGCATACACGAGCTGATATGAGACCTCCAATATATAGGCAACAGAGGATTGCAGGGTCTGGGTTCAATCAGAGAAGATGCATCTAATCCTCAAGAGACTGGAGGCCCTGGGGAGTTTAGAGGTCTGGTCCAGTGGGGATTGAGTGGTGTGGACATCCTCATGGAGACAGGGGGCAGGGAGGAGTTATGGAATGTGAACCAGTTGACGAATGAACTAGAAGAGGAATGAAATCTGGAGTATAAATAAATAAATTAAATTAAAAATAAGAAAAACATTGAAATTACAATTAGCATATGCCTCATATTTTTGTTCTTTTGAAGTCATATTTAACAATTTATCCTAAAATAGAATGATATTGGCTAACTAGTCCATTAGTTAGCATGTCTAGGGAAATAAAAGTTTCATTATTGATAAGTAACAGAATAGACTATATTGTCCTGGAGTACAAATGGTTTCTTACTATTGACCTTTTAACAAAATTTTAAAACATTATGTTACTTGACAAAAAAATAAGACATAAAGGGCACAATGTTCAGTATAGGACAATAAGGTACTGGGAAGCACTGTACAATTACATGAACACCCCCTCTGATGTGAAATGAAGTGCAATGGAGTGAACATACTGAAGCTGAGTCTACCAATACTTGCAGAAAGATGGTTCAACCTATAGAAGTAGGAGATTACCCAGATAGAAGGGAAGGGTATGTCTACATATTTACAAGTAATACAGTCCTATTCATGAAATTGTACTTCTTGCATGAAAATCAATGCAACTTAATCTCATGTTAAACCAAATAAGTCTTACTCAGAAAACATTGAATGTTTTCTCTATTTTATGTGTCCTAGACATTATGTACATCTTAAAATAGTTTATGCAACAGAAATAGATGAGAGATTGGAAAACCAAAGGGACATAGTAACATACAGAAAGGGGGAATATAAGGGTGATAAATTTGTTAAAGCCCACAGTTTCTTTTAAAAAAATGTCTTTATGAAATCCTGCATGGTGCACATTGAATATGTAATGACAAAACAGAAAGAAAATCAGTAAGTATAGACGACAAAAGACTCAGAGCAAGTATAAAATTTAATGATATCTTCTTATAGTCTCTCTTAGCTTATACTAGAAAGTCAATTATTATGTGATCTAAAAATAAACATATTTATTGAAAATCTATACTTATTTTAAAAGTATGCTGAAGGAAAATATAGTAGCTATATTTAAGCTTATATAAAATAAGTAATTCTGTGCATAAATTATAATTTTGAATATTTCATTATATCTTCTCCCTAATTATAGAGAAGTATGACAAAAGTTGAGTTAATGATGCAGTCAATATATTTTGAAAACAACTTTTTCCAGTGTTCTCACACATAAGGACATAGGCAAGACTTGGCAGAGTAGGGCTGAGGACAGGAAGATTAATAATGGATTTAATGACAGGACTACTATAAAAAGGAAGAAATAGGAAGCAGTTGGAAGGTCCACATAAACTGGTACAACAGCTTACTGTGAATATTTGACTTGCTGTCCTGAACTTCAAACCAACATTCAGTTTAGAAATAATAAGACTTGAAAAATAACTCCCCACTTAGATACAAAATCTGGATGCAAGTCAGGTTTCTGAAGTCATGGAAATACTTAGGTGTAGATGGTAGACATGGTCGCTAATGGATGTTTCTCTGTGGATGGGAGTTCAGGCATCACAAGATAGCCTTAGTGACTACAATTGGCTTGCCAGTTCCTAGTTTCCAGGTTCCTGGACACTGAAAGAAATTCTTGGTCATTGTAGTGACAACACCAAGGTTTTGCTTGCCCAAATCCTACTTAAGAGGCATACTTCAGATTACTTTAGTCTAATGAATTATTTTATTTTATTATTTTATTTAGTTCTTCTCTCATATATTATATCCCAACACAGTTTCCACTCCCTCCATTTCCTCCATTTCAATTGAGAAATGGGCAGGCCTCTCGGGAATATAAACCAAACATGACATAAAAAATTACAGTAAGACTAGGCACATACCTTTATATCAAGGTTGGGCATGAACCATAGTAGTAGGAAAATGGTCCCAGGAACAGGCAGAGTCAGAGATACTTGAACCCAATGTTTGGAGTCCCACTAGAACATCAAGCTATACAATCATAACATATATGCAGAGGAACTAGCTCTGACCCATAAAGGCTCCCTGAGTTTTGGTTCAGTCTATGTGAGACCCGATGAACCCTACTTAGTTGATTCTTTGGGCCAATTTTATGTGCTGTTTTTAACCTGGCTGCTTTCTACAGTTCTCCCTCTTCTGAAGGATTACCCAAACTCTGCCTAATGTTTGGCTGTAGGGATCTATATCTGCTCCCATCAGAAGCTGGATGAAATTTTGGAGATGGGTGGGTAGCCCCATTTGTTCCTTTCTAAAGGAAATACAGGAACAAAGATTGGAGCAGAGACCAAAGGAAAGGTCATCTAGAGACTGCCCCACCTGGTGATCCATCCCATATGCAGACACCAAACCCAGACACTATTGCTGATGCCAAGAAGTGCTTGCTGACAGAAGCCTAATACAGCTGTCTCCTGAGAGGCTCTGCCAGATGCGGATGCTTGCAGTCAATCATCAACTGAGCACTGGGACCCCAATGGAGGAGTTAGGGGAAGGAATGAAGGAGCTGAAGGAGTTTTTAACCTCATAGGAAGAACAGCAACATCAACCAAACAGACCCCTCCCCCTCCAGCTCCCAAGGACTAAACCACCAACCACAGAGTACACCTGGAGGGACCTATGGCTCCAGCTGCATAAGTAGCAGAGGATGGCCTTCTCTGGCATCAATCTGAAGGGAAGCCCTTGGTTCTGCGAAGGCTGGATGCCCTAGTGAAGGGGTGGTGAGGCGGAAGGGGGTGTGTGGTTGGGGGAGTACCTTAATAGAAGCAGGGAGAGGAGAATGGGATACAGAGTTGTGGAGGGTAAACTGGAAAAGGGAATAACATTTAAAATATAAATAAATAAATAACTCATAAACAAATGACAACAACAAGAACAAAAAGCTGGATGAAGTCTCTCTGATGATCATTGGGCTAGTTATGATCATTGTTATTTGAGTAAACCAGAATGTCATTAGGAATAATTTTATTGAGTTCTTTTTTTCTTTTCGGTTTTTGTTTGTTTTTAATTTTTTTGTTTTGTTTACAGTTGTGTTTGGTGCTATGCTAGCTCTCTGACATATTCAGCCTCTGGTTCCTTACCCTCCTGGCACAGCCAGGTATGGGATCCTCCTCGAGACAAAAGTCTTGAGTTGGACCAATCATTGTTTGGTCACTCTCACAAGTTTTTGGCACTTTTATCCCAGTACATCTTTCAGGAAGGACAAATTATAGGTTGAATGATTTGTTGCTGTTTTGGTGAAACAGTCTTACCTTTGGCAGCTTTGCCTGGTTATAGAAGAGGGCCAGCCAGTTCAGTGTCCCAATTATCCATTATTGGGAGTCTTGTCTAGGTCACCATGATATATTCATGGGAGTTTCCATAAAACTAGGTTTCCGCATTGCCCTGAAATGCCTCAAAGATTCAGTCATCTCTCCCAGTCTTCTATTTCTCCACCACCCCATTCATCCTGATTCCATCCCCTCACCTGCTGTCAGTCTACCATTGAAGTATATTTCATTTGTCTTCCCAGGCAGATCCACATGATGAATTCTTTTTTGTTTGTTTGTTTGTTTGTTTTTTCGAGACAGGATTTCTCTGTGTAGTCCTGGCTGTCCTGGAACTCACTCTATAGACCAGGCTGGCCTCGAACTCAGAAATCCGCCTGCTTCTGCCTCCTGAGTGGTGGGATTAAAGGCATGTGCCACCATGCCCAGCCTCACATGATGAATTATTGACTACTAGATCTCTAGACCTTTCCAAGAATGTGTTAGCTTTTAATGCTTTTGTATTATACATAGTTATTTAATGTAAGTAAAGTGTTTATTTCATACCCTAAACACTAAATGTCAGGCTTAAATTTTGACTGAAGGTTTAGAAATAAAGGAAGGAGAAAATAAGCTGAGAAAGAAGTATTATAGCATATATGTTACCTATAGACACAAACTTTGTTCCTCCAAAAGTTGTATCCTTCTGACCTCAGAGCTAATCAAATAAACCATTACTATTTGCAATTAAGATATAACCTAATTTGAGTTTTTGCTTAAGTAACATAAAATTAAAATGGTTCTTTTTCCAACAAAAACTTCAGATTATTTATAGTTTGGCTAAACCATGCTGCTCCATTTTTATAGTTGAAAATTATCTGTAATGTATTCCAAAAATGTGATAATTAGTTAAAATAAAAATAAACCTTTTCTATACTTATAAGCATAACTTTGATATTTATAATCTGGATATTTATGATATCACATCTGTCTAAAGTTCCATATGCTATTTATATTAATGACAGTGGATAGAATAAATGAGCAAGAAGTTTTGATTAATCATAGTAATGGAAAATAATGATGTTTGAAAACAAATACTATTTCTATACCTTATTTTACACATTTGAAAGTGACATTATGTAAATATATTCATTACTTTTTTTATCAAATATGACTCACAAAGAAATCCAGTGACCTCTACTAATAATTTAGCTTAATATTTTAATACTTTATTGTATAGTAAAATACCTTCACCTTGTATTTCCAAAGCCAGTTGCAATGAGTAGCTAATCTGATTTTTATAAACAGTTAATCCACCAAAAGGGACCTGATATTTCTATTAAATGTCTACCTTTTGCAAATAACTGCCTTTTTTCCAGGAAGAACATAGCAAGCTGGTAAAAAAAAAAAGTATTTTTTTCAAAGAAAAAAAATTGAAAAACTTGTTCATCAATTTAGAATCACATGAGAAAATATATAAGCCACATAGTCATTAGGAATCTTCCCAAGCCCTTCCACTTGAAGACTATCCCATTGCTACTAACACTAGTCCTTGCCTCTTGTTTCTCTTCCAGTAGAATCTCCTCAGTGTTTCCAAAGAAATTTAAACAAACTGTGTTCTACTTTTCAAATTAAGACACCCCCTAGCTGTTTTCCTGGTAAAATCCAAGCTTCCTTCTTAGCTATTCAGTCTTGTGTTTTCCTCTTACATCAAAGCCACTCTTCTTCAGGTTGACATGCCTTTACAATAAACCCTAGCAGCATGTGATGATTCCTTACACTCCTTCTTTAGCTGTTCTAGGTATAACACTTTTAGCTTACTTATATAATGCTACTTACATCTTTAGAGTCAGTTCCACATGTTCAAAACAAGGTAGGGGCAATTCCAATGCCATGGTACCTAGACGCTCTTCATGGGGTTCTACTACCTACCCCTTCAGGAGTAGGTTTTTCAATTTCTATTTTTTTTAAGTTTTTAATGTAATTATGTTCTCCCCTTTGCATTCCTTCCTCCAAGTCCTTCCTTATACCCTTCTGTACTCCCCATTAAATGCATGGCTATAGGAATATTTTTACTATATTACAGAAGCCTCCTGATAGCTTGGAATGTGAAATAATAAAACTGGGGGTTTGATTAGTGTGTCCCCCATAGACTCATGTGTTTGAATGCCTGACTATAGGGAGTAGCAAAATTATAACATGTGGCCTTGTTGCACTAGGTGTGATCTTGTTGGAGGAAGTGTGTCACTGTGTGAGTAGGCTTTGAGGTCTCCATTGCTTGAGCTATGCTCATTGTGGAACACAATCTCTCCTTGCTGCCCACGGATTAGGATGTAGAACTCTCAGCTCCATTCTCACTACATTGTTGGCCTGTATGCCACCATGCTTTATGACATGACAATAATGGACTAAACCTCTGAAATGGTAAGCCAGCCTCAATTAAATATTTTTCTTTATAAGAGTTGCAGTAATCATGGTGCCACTTTGCAGCAATAAAAGCCAAACAAAGACAAGAGATTACAAAGACAAATTCATTATTTGTATTTGTATATTGTTACATTCAGCACAATTTCTGACACATAGTAAGTATATCATGACAATGGTCAATGAATATCTTTCCAGTGAATCAAGCACTTGAGTATGGGGTACCATGTAACAGTGATTTTTGTCTTTTCTCCATTCAGAGCTATTTACTCCAGAGAGCTAAGTCTATGAATTTAAATAAAGACAAATAGAAACTTTTATCTTAAGTTGATCAAAATATAAACTTAAACTAAAATATTTGAACAGTGGTTCTTTGTGTGGGTTAAAAAAAATGGAACTAACTCAGAGGCCACAGTTTATTAAACAAAGCCAGTAAGGCTTCCAATATGACAACTGTTGTAACTGGTTGTCTATCAGAACTAGATGTTGAGACCCTGATGCTATAAGATACCACTTAGTCACAGTACATAGGGAAATCTGGAAGCTTCTTCCATATTGGCTCTTCATCAGAGTTTCAGAGGTTCTTACGTTAGGCAGAATTGTTATCAATGGTCTTACTTTCCCTTTGAACTTATTAAAAACAATATTATTAGATATTTTCTTCACTTACATTTCAAATGCTACCCCAAAAGTCCCCTATACCCTCCCCCCCCCGCCCTGCTCCTCAACCCACACACTCCAGTTTCCTGGCCCTGGCATTCCCCTGTATTGGGGCATATAATCTTTGCAAGACCAAAGGCTTCTGCTCCCAATGATAGCCAAATAGGCCATGAAACTCAAGAAGAAGGGAGATCAAATTGTGGATACTTCATCCCTCCTTAGAATGCGGAACAAAATACCCATGGAAGGAGTTACAGAGATAAAGTTTGGAGCTGAGATGAATGGAAAGACCATCCAGAGACTGCCACACGCTTTGTTCTTTTGTGCAACCATGAATCCACTGGTATAGTAATAGGATGTCTCTTAAGGGGATCAACTACAATTTTACCTCTGGATTTGATGTGTGTTGCTAGGAAGTAATTCATTCCTGGTACTCTAAATTCTGGAGGTGAGGTGTGCATTCTAGAACTCACAGCGGCTATGATGACGTGCACAAGATCCCAACAAGATTTGGTCTTCCAATATCCTATCAGGGAAAGAAGAGAGATACACGGACAGAATTTATATTCAGTTAATGGTGAGAGATAGTCTCTTTAGC
Source organism: Mus pahari (assembly GCF_900095145.1). Classification (NCBI taxonomy): domain Eukaryota; kingdom Metazoa; phylum Chordata; class Mammalia; order Rodentia; family Muridae; genus Mus; species Mus pahari. The sequence continues at coordinate 81,804,913 of NC_034597.1, read as the reverse complement.
ATGTTTCTCTCAAGAACTCCAAGCAAACTCACTAACTTATCTCCTCTCTTCACTCCCCACCAAAAGCAGGTCACAAAAGTACAGAATGGTTCAAGTTAGGAATAACCAGAGATAACCGGGAGTGGGACAAGAAAAGGCAAGAGTAAGGGAACAAGAGAAATATGTTATGTACATGTATGGAAAAAGTCAGAAATAAATCCATTACTATGTATTATCAACTTGTACTAATGAAATACTTTAAAAATAAATAACATTAACAAAAGAACTAAAGTCTGTAAGGGACTGGTTTCCTTTGCAGTATGCTTCTGTGTCACATGAGATCAGAATGAGTAGGGTATGCTTCTGTGTCACATGAGATCAGAATGAGGAGGCCATCTGGCAATATAAGTCAGAGCACTGGGCACGATTTGTTGATTTTTGGGTTTTGTTGTCCTTTGTTGTTTTTTGACTTTTGGTTTCTTTTAAAGATTTTTACTTTCTTTAATTTTTGAGATTTTATACAATATAATACATATGCTAATATTATTTCTTCCTCTAAAATCTCCCACTTAACCCTCCTTCTCCCCATTCAAATTCATGGCCTGGTTTTTCATTATATATATGACATGGGGGATTTTTATATTAGCATGAATAGGGTGACACAATGAGTTTATACAAGAGATGATGTAGCTAGGTCAGAGTGGAAAGAATGAGTACTAGCAGATAAAATTACAAAACAAAACTGGTGATAGTGAATTATGAATAAGGAAAAGAGCTTTCTAAACCTAACAGGATTAATGACATGGTCCCTTGGGAAATAGTTTAGTTAGAATGATAAGTGAACAAATGGTAAAATACAATACTATCAAATTTTTAATGGTTAAAAAATTTAAAAAGGTGAAATATGAAAAAATAGGCAAAAAGGACTTTTATTGTAAATGTTTTTTTCTGTAAAATATATTATTTATTGATGCCACTATGAACAGAAAATATATGTTTAGGGTTTTGGCCCTTGAACTGTACATGGAAGGCCATGATAAATGTAGTAATTTTAAGAGGGACATGGAGTGATGGAAAATGGAAAATCCGTTACTCAGAAAATGATGGAATTTAGAGATAAAAGTAATGGATTGGAGTGCTCAGTGAATCATTGACATTGTCATTAAGAAGCAATAAATGATTAAGCATGGAGAAAGGATAAAAGGGAGCCAGGTGTTGAAGTCATCAAGGAAAGTGGGGGAATTGTATTGGTCATTGGATAAAATTGAAAGTGATATGGCATGGCTTCAAGTAAAAGATGGTAACTAAGTTGGAAATGGGAGAACTATAGTTCCAGTAGAGGTTCTAGCCAATTATTACTTAGGATTTTCTTTTTTCTGCAATGTGGTCAAAGATTGGGAAAGTCTAGATGTGTGTGTGTGTGTGTGTGTGTGTGTGTGTGTGTGTGTGTGTGTGTGTGTGCATGTTTTCAACTTTTATAATATATTGTCCTTATGTTCTGTCCTATTCCGTTACAAATAGATATTTGAGATCAAAACTTTCAGAAGGAGAATTTACTGACATGACTGAAGTATCCTTTTGTGGTTATTTTGTGGAGAAGTTCAAGCTTTCTCTTTGTCTTTTTTTCCCACTTTGTGAAATTGCCAGTAACAGCCAGGTTCTCCTAATGTAACCACAAGATAATTTGGGCAACTTGATGTCTACTTGGCACTCCGTTATTCCTTTCATATGGCTGTAACTATATGATGCAGCAAATCACTATCATTAGAGAGAGAGAGACTTAATTTGTTTTTTGAGGCCCGAGTTTACTTCATGGAAAATGGAGTGAATAGAAAGCTGCCAAGCCTCTGGCTGTAGAGTGAAACCTCTAGCTGTTTCCCTCTATTCAGGCTGAGAGCATTAAGTTGTTCTGCAAAACAAAGGTAGGTACAACAACATAATTAGAAGAAAATGTTAAATTCAGGTGGCAAGGTTGACATTTAGCTTTGGTATTATTTCTCCAGACATATTAGCACCAGTTATGTAGTGAATCAAGTGACTAGACCTACCTATTCTCTTTTCCTGCTTCTCTTCCTCACTTAGTTTGATCAGTGCGGCTAATTAAGTGCATCTGAGACACTGTAGCAACTATCCAAACCCAGTTTGAATTGCTTAATCAATAAAGCAAATACATCTTCCACAAACTATATTAGTTTTGCTTTTCTCCTCAAGAAAAACCAATGTATGTTTTCATAGGTGAAAGAATACAACACAATTGATCTTTTTCTTCTCGTGAGATAGACCTAAAGGCAAAGGATGATGTGTTTCACATGCTACACAGTACTAACTAACTAAATATATAATCAAAATTTAATCTATCCTCATAATCCTATGGATTTTTACTATAAGAATTTACTTTAATACTGTGAGCAAGTCACAATATGTAAATAGATTAAAGGAGCCTTTTACTTCATTTTTTTTTTTTTTTTCATTCTTTTATGGATAGCAGTCCCTGGGACACTGTGTTAACCTGCTTAAGTTTTCCTGTCATTTCTCAGCAGGGTAAGACATGCACATTATCAAGCTGATAATTTCTGAAGCATGAGTTTGGCAAATGTCATTATTCCCATCTTCTCTCCCTTGGTATTAGTCTTTGCAGAGAAAATGCATTCTTCTCTCTGATCTGGACTCTTCCTTAATCTTGTCAGTCATGGTAGTACTGACATTTCAACCAGATATTTTATGAAATTGCTTTTTTCATAAATGTTTATAATTAGATTCTTCCATATATTATAGAATATTTAGAAAAAATCCTGACTTAAACAATCTGGATGCCAGAATCAATCAAGATATTTCTTTGAAGTGAACAAGTAATTCTAAAAGAGAAACACAGCTTAGAGACTCAATAGGAAAAGGTTAGCAATTCTATAGACTTACACCAGACACTGCTCTTATATCCCAATTTGTATAAATGGCACATTTTGCTTAGTAAGCATATTTTAGTTCTTTACATAGGAACTAAGACAACAGTTAAATAGAGATTTTTGCATGGCTAGGGAATGAAATCCTTTTTCCTTGTTTCATTTTGTCTAGAAATTATTTTTTCCAAGTTGAGAATGAGCGAGAATAATATAATTTTTTATGTTAAGTAGGCTTCACTCATCTACTAGCTTCGTACCTGTATTTAGCATACATTTTTCTCTAATTTTTTGATTTCATCTCTAAATGGGCAAATGTTAGTCCTTCCCCTGATACATTTTTATTTTTATGAATCACATTACATAATATATGTCAAGTACACATCACAGAGTCTGGGATATAAGAAGCACTAAAAAATTATAGTCATCATTCTAATTCACACTCAGAATGGTAACAGCCGGATAAGTATGTATTCAATATGCATGCAGCACAGAAAACAGGGTGATTATTGACATGAGGATAAACAGAGACAAGAGGGAGTATTGGGGATATTAGACAATGGAGTGTAATTTAGATTCTTAGTAAGTTACAAAGATGATGTACTAATACAGGTCACAAAACTATCTACAGTTTAAGAGGGTGGAGATATGTAATTTCCATGACTAGGAGTGAGATTTATTGTTCATCATTTTAAAAATCCAGGAGATTATTAGCATCATTACTTACCTAATTTAAGGGGAGTGCATTCTCCCGTTAGTTGATGAAAACAATACTTTGGGTTTAATGACACAGAGTCCTCTAGGCAGTCTAGTCTTGAAGGTCAATGTCACCCCAAATAACTATTATCTTAGAGTTTCACTGATTTTTCAAAAGTTAAATAGAAATAAAACTCTGATGTGCATATTTCCATTATTAACCTAGAGAATACAGCACAGGTTTAGCCCCTGGAGTTTTGCAGAGGGGAGACTGGGAAGGGGGACCATATCTGAAATGCAAATAAATAAAATAACCAATACAAAAAGAATACATTGTGACCTTTTAATAAGTGTTATCCTGTCTCTCATTTAGTTAACCAGTTGCCAATGAAATGATTTTGCATGAATGTGGCTAACAAAAGGAAGGCCTAAACCTAAGAGAAAGCCACCATGCTTGCACACAAAGCAGATGCCTAGGGACAAATTCTCAGTTGTGTCTGGCAGCTGTATCGATTCCGTTTGCACAAGTGGCATCAAAGCAGGGGCTGTTAACCAGATAACCCATTCTAGCTGAAGACAGGAAGACATCTTTACATTGTGCTAAGTGGGATCAATGGTCCCTGGGGTTGAACCTTTGTCCTTCCTTCTCAGTGGGTAAGCCATTGATATAAGCCTAGATAACAAGCAAGGAATCAGGTGGGTATTGTCAAGAAGAAAGTGCTAGCGAGCATTCTGCTTTACTCTTACCTTCTGTGTGGAATTTGGCTCCCCTCCCCCTGACCGAAGTCCTATGACTAGGACAATAGAGAAGAATACTTCATGAAGAAATGGGAAAAATGGGGAGGGAAATGAATGCACATGAGAAAATTCTCTATGGGTTTTACACTCTGGAGAGTTTATCCAAAAGAGAAAGTGACATCCTATTTACATTACAATCTTCCTAATTATCTCTCAATTTACCTTTGGTTATTATGCAATTCAGCTCTCAGGCTGCTTCACCTTCCTCTGAGATTTATGAATAAAGGATCTGAGTGCTCAATGAAGACAGAGACAGGAACAGGATTATCCTTCCTATCCATTTTAAGATTTCTTAGAGAAGTCAAGGTGTAGTGGTTCAAACGTAAACAAATGTCTCTATTTTCCTCTTATAAATAAAGACTGTCAATCACGAGTGCAGTAAGTAGATGCCAGTTCTTCAAAATGATGTTTACTTTGTATCTGTTTAAACTAAATCCTTTCAAAAAAATGCAGCATTCCAGAAAAAATAGATCTGATATGTATATCAGATTCATTATTACCAATATGAAGTCCTATTTCTTAGGCTTAACATAAATGTACGACAAGTATTAGAATGCTTCATGACAATATGCAGTGATTGGGGAAGGATTAGAAGACTCTGCTCTATTCACAGAGGACATGGCAGCTCACAGTATCTGTAACTCTAGGTCTAGATGATCCAACTTCCTCTTCTGGCCCCTTTGGGTACTGCCCACCAAGAAGATACTAATATAAAGGCCAGCAAAACAACCATACACATAAAATAAAAAAAAAAATGAATTAAAGAAAAGCAAACCTAAAATATTCAAGTCCTTAAATAGGATCTGTTCAAAAAGAGGGAAATCATGCCTGGTACCGGAAACTTAGCCAAGGACATGGGGCTTGGGAAGTCATGGATCTTGTACAACACACATCTGCCATTTTACTAAAGCCATGGAATGCTAAACTACATTCTAACTACTTGTCTCTACCCAGAGTTAAGTGTGGTTCCTATGCCTCCTCACGGAGCTGTCTCTTTGAAGCAGATGAATACCATTACAGAAAACCACAGCCAATCAATAAGCAGAATTGTCGAGTTCAGTCCCAAAATAGAGCAGCTAAGAACTCCAGGAACATTGATGAAGAGGGGGTTCAAAGGTTGTAAGGGTCAGAGGATCAGAGCGTTTGCTCTCCGACTGTAGCAACGTAATATCAGAAGCTACATCTATAAAATCTGACTAACATAACTTTTCAAATTTGAGCTGAACAAGGATAATAATAACAACAGACATGGTAATTTGGATGCAGGTACAGCTAAGGAGGCCTCAAACATATACAAGGAAATACAGGTAACTAAGGAATCCCAAGAGTGGAGAAATAGTCTTCCACTAGGAAGAGCATACTAATTCATCATCTAATTCCAATTATCAGCCCTGAAAACATGCATATTAATAACATTATATAAAATGAACAGACTGTATTTATGTACTTAGGAACACACACACACACATAATATATAAAACAAGAATTAATGTTGTTACATTATTACAAAAGGTTATAAATTATAAAGAGAACAAGGAGAGATATTTCAGAGAGTCTGGAGGGAGGAAAGGGAAGGAAGAAATAAGGTAATTATATTATAATCTCAAAAATAGCAATTAGCAAGAGATTGACTTTGGAGAGGCATAATGTACACAGTTGAAAATTAATCTGTATCAAACTCTTCTGTTTTATTTTGATATCATATTTTTGAAACGACTTCGTTACATTTATTTACTCTGTGTGTGTGTGTGTGTGTGTGTGTGCGCGCGCATGTGTGCGTGTGTGTGTGTGTGTGTGTGTGTGTGTGTGTGTATGTGTGTGTGTGTAACTCAGAAGTCAACAACGCACTTTGGTTGGAGTCAATTCTTTCCTATCACACAGGATTCCAGAGTATTGACTTCACATCAGCAGGTTTAGAGGCCAACATCGTTTTTTGCCTTGACTTTTATTCAAAGATATAGTAGGACGTTGCTTTTCTACTTTCAGAAGAATGAGATAATTCCGTTAATGTAATAAGAGCTTTTGGATCTCGCTATATTTGGCTTGGCATTTTCTGTTAAATCACCCACTGCACAATTCAATCCTATATACTCTTTAGAATTTAATTTAGATACTCATTTTCAATATTTTTCACTTTCTTGGTCTACTACACATTGTCTGCAGGATTTTATGCATCTTTGCTCTCGTTTGGTTTCTCTTATATTTGCTGATATAAAAATACATGACAAATTAAAGTAAAATTTTCAAGAATTCAGACTCAAACATGAACTTAGGTGAAATATAGCCTGGAGGTTGAGGAAATGTGTAAAACATATAGGATATACGTATACAATTTAAGTTGCAATGTTTATCTGTTTGCATACATTTCTGTCCTACATTTATTATTGCAAACTTTTTGACAGACTTTCATTTTTATTACATACTAAAGGATTTGTTGTAATAAAAGCAAGCTTTTTTTTTTTTTTAATCACAACACTTCTAACTGTATTTGAGAAAAAAGTAGATTTAAGTCAAGAGCAAGTAGGGCACAGTGCAAACTTTATAAATATCTGTGGAATGGCTTAGAAAATTTTATCTTGAAAGATGGAGATCCTAAGCACAATGGAGATATAGAAAAGAAAAAAAAATGATGAGCATTAAAGAACAGAGATACCAGCAAAACTCAGCTGCATGTCAGAGGGCTAGTGTAACTTGAAGTGTGTGATGAAGTACAGTCTATGGTTTGGAAACACTGGCCTCAAATGCTAGACCTTTAAAAATGAGGCCTAAACCTAAAGACTAAGGTGGGACTCTTTTAAGAAAACTTGTCAGAAATAGGCACACCATGACAATATTTTACCTTCCTTCAAGCTCACAGGGTTCGCTGTCTTGATAATGCCAGTAGATCTCAGACTTCAATTTAAACTCTGCATGGACACTAGGTCTGAGTGCTCCATGCTGATTTCTAAGCATCTGACCCTATTGTACCACTCAGATCATTTTCATTGTTTAGACTTTTGGAGTAAATTCTAGGTCTTTGATTGCTATGCCATGGGTATTCTGGGACTATCATTTCTAATTTTGAATATGAATATTAAATTGGAATATGGGCAACAAGCTGGCGGCTCCGTTGGAAATGCACACCTATCAGACAATCAAACAAGAAAAAACTCCAATAAAAATCATTATAACAGAAGTTCTACCTGTGAGGGCAGGAAATGGCATCTGTTATGCTCACCTGGAAGAATTTTACTTTTTGTTCACAAGGGAGTGGATGAAAGGAAAGGGAAAAACCCATACGGAGAGCAGAGTCAGTGGTGGAGCAGGGTCAGTAATTAGGGGAGTTTGTGATGAGCTACAGATGGCAGATGCCAGAACTATATCATATCAATGAATTTGTATTTGGGGCCTGTTTCATGATAGAAAAAAAAATAGAAAACTTACCACATTGAAATTCCTGAGTGTTGCTGAATATCCTGATACATGTAGGTTGATGTTGTGTGATTAAAAAGCAGGGGGTTCACAGATTTTTACAGGGTATGCTGTAGCTGTAGAGAGTGGAACTGAACTGCCTTTGGCAAGACATTTCTAGAAAAGGCTCATTTGCAGCATGAGATTTTCACATGGTTACATTACTAATGTATCACTAGCAACTGGGGGGGGGGTGTCAACAAGAATAGGAATATCAGAAATTTTGTATTTACTGTTAAATAATATGTGTCCCTTTCTAACTGCTAAGTTCATCTGTGGTTGAAAGAAATGAGAACGACAAAGAGACATCAGGGCATAAGCAGAACAGAAAAGCAAGTGCAGCTACTGCATTCTAGATTTGCTTACAGTTTTTAAGCCAAAGACACTGAGAAAGATTTGTTCTGTCCGTTTTTTTTCTGGCCACTTGTGGCTCTATCTCTCCATTCACATTTCATTTTAAATCTGACAGTGGAATAATTTTCACTAATAGTTTTACTCCAATATTTAAGCAATACTTTTTGCTGCTGGGCTTGAACCACTGGAGAGCAGGGAATGGCATTTCAGAGACAAGGTGTTATAGAACACAGTCATCTAATGATGATTTGAAATAATCGTCAAACTCCTTACATCTAAAGAAACAAAACAAGACAACGTAAGAAACAAAGCAGGGATGGGGCAGAGAAGGAAAGCGATGCACCTTTAATATTTTCAGACTGCACTTTACAGGAAAGTCAGAACCCTTCCAAGCCAGCAGCTGCATGCAGCACTTAACTGACTGTGCAGAAGGAGAAGGGCGAAACTGTGCATCTCTATTAACTCTGACCACAGTCTGACTTGAGTACTTACAACTGATATCCCTGGGCCTCTAGGGCAACATTCAAATGCAGGGGCAGAAACACAACAGAGATGGCTGAGCTCAGAGGAGAGCATTTATGATAGTATTGCAAACAGCTCATTTAAAAGGTTTTCAAAATATGGTTGCAATATTGTTCCATGACTTCATTCTGAAGACTCTTAAAAGCATTCTTCTCAAAAATTGTAAGCTCATAAATGCTATTCTCTCTGCTTCTCTCTCGTTCAGTTTGGCAATGTAGGTTTCAGCAGAAAAAATAAATGGAAAGAAAAAAGTTTGGTTTCAAGATAGGCCTCAGATTCAGGCTTTGATTATCTCAGAACCAAAAGTCTTAAGTAATAATCTTTTTAAATGGATATTTACATTGCTAAAAATATGCCAACATTTTTTTTTTCATGCTATGAGGATGGGTATATTTGTCACCAGATGCTGCTGTCTGTATTACATAAAGAAAATTTTCTTTTCCTTTTTGTTAATTAAGTTATTTCTTTATTTTACATCCTGATTGCAGCTTTCTCGCCCTCCTTTCCTCTCAGTCCCTCCCTCTCACCCAGCTCCCTACTCATCCACCCCTCCTCCCATTCTTTTCAGGAAAGAGGAGATCTCCCATGCATATCAACCATCCTTGGAAGTAAGAATTCTTAGCATCTCCTATAGAAGCTAGACTAGGCAGCCCAGTTAGGGGAAAGGGTTCCAAAGGCAGGTAAAGAGGATAGAGATAGGCCATGCTCCAGCTTTAGAGGTCCCACATGAAGATTAAGCTGCAGAACTATTACATATCTGCAGTTGGCCTAGGTTAGCCCCAGCCATGCTCTGGTCGGCAGTTCAGTCTCTATGAGCACCTACTGATGCAGGTTAGCTGAGTCTGTAGGCTTTCCTGTAGTATCCTTGACCTCTTCGGCTCCTTCAAAACTGCCCCCCCTCCCCTTCCACAGGATTGCCCAGTCTATGTGGGACTTTGTGTCAGTTTCCATCAGTTGCTGGGTGAAGCCTCTCTGATGACACTTTGCTAGGCTCCTCTCTGCAAGTATAGCAGAATATCAATAACAGGGTCAGGGGTGGACTCCTTCTCGTTGGGTGGGTCTTAAGCTGATTCCACCATTGGTTGGCCATTCTCCTAAATTCTTCTGTCTTTTAACTCTTGCACATCTTGTAGGCAGGGCAAATTGTGGGTCTAAGATTTTGTGGCTGGGTTGTATCCCAGTACTTTAATTCCTCCATTGGAAGTCTTGTCTGGTTACAGTAGATAGCAGATTCAGGCTTCCTCTAGGACTCTTCTAGCAAGGGTCACTCTCAGATTCCTGAAATTTTGCTTAATTGCAAACATTTCTTTGGAGATATGCATGTGCTTTGCACTTTCCTTTCTTAGGCTCTCTTGTGGGCCAACACACAAAAAAATGTGAAAACTGAAAATATTCTAAACTGTCAGAGTGTTTAATAACTGTTATCTTCTTAATACCACTTTTATCTGCCCTTCAATTAGATGTTTCCATTTGATGAATTATAATGAATATGTTGCAAATATGAAAGAATATTTTTTTTTGCTTAAATACTTTGTAAAATTTCCTTTATAAACTGTAGGTATCTTCTCCAAGTTTCCTCTCATAGCCTGTAAAGTAGTGTGCTTTCTGATAAGAGTATTCTATCAACAGTATGAAGAAATTTGATAAAAATCTTTCTTCCAGATAAGAAAACACCTTTACTAAAGCCATGTAATAATACATAAGTACTATTTTTGGCCTATAAATGTACAGCTGTTACCTTCAGCAGAAAGTTATATAGAGTTAGGTTTCTATTTGAAGATTTGATAATATAATTAATAAGATTAATAAAGACATGGAATGAAAATGAATGAAGGTGAATATTGGATAAAACTAAACATTACCCTGAGTCCTTATTTTGAACTCTTTAAAACGAAACTTCAGCATACACAGTGTCATACTTCATGAAGATGAAATACTATAATATGTTTTTTCTTAACTATGTGTCAGTATTTGATGACAACAGAGATATATACATATTATATATATATGTTAATATATATACATAAAATCTGGTGTGACATTCACATGCTATCATCCTATTTTCTTTTAAGTAAAAATAAAAATTGAGCTATTTTTCTCTTCCTTTAATTCTTTGAGGAAATTTATACAATGTATTTTGATTATATGCATTTCACCCACAGACCTTCTTGATCCTTCCTATTTGCCTGATTTCATGTTCTCATTTTATTTTAAAGGCATGGAGTAAAATTTTGGCTTCATTAGTACTTAGGTGTGTGGCCATTCACTGAGCCTACCAAGAGCCAGACTCGTAAAACCAATGCTCGTTCTCTTAAGTGCTATTGTTTGCTCCTCAGCTAGGAGTGTGACTGCATGCCTACCTCTTCTCTCCATGCTGGCATTGAATTTGAACAGATTTTGTGCACACTACCAAAACCACTGTGGGTTCATATGTGTAACTGCCTTGTTGTGTCCAGAAAACCATTTTCCTTCTACCCACTGCTTCTGGTACTGACAGTATGCCCAATGCCTTTCTTAAACAATCCTTGAATCCAGAAAACAGGGGGATGGTAGTACTCATCCCTAAGTAGTCTGAGTGTTATGTAGATTTTTCTCAACTATAGGTCTCTGTGTTTATTGTTATCAACAACAACAAAACAAAGAAGTTCCTCTGAGAAGAACAGACGGATGAAACAATTTATGGCTGTAAACCATAAGCTTAATACTATGCTTATTTTGAAGTGTAATAGTTGTAGACTTGACTATAGGGCCTTACAATGTATCTAACTAGAGAATCTTACCCTGTTTAATGGCCAGGTTCTTGTTCCATATTGTAGAACTGGGAATAATTCTAGGGAGAACATGTTGGTTCCACTTAGCATGAATAGCACCTTCTAGCACTATGAAAACAATCAGTAAGAATTAAACTTTCAGGTTAAGAGACAGCTTAAATTTTTTAGGTTCTGTGAATTGAGTATGTTGGGTTTTTTTTTTTTTTTTTACATTTTCTTTTGTTTTTAAGTATAGGGTGTCAGGAGCTGGGTGTGGTGGCTCACACCTTTAACCCCAACACTCGGGAGGCAGAGGCAGGCTGATTTCTGAGTTCGAGGCCAGCCTGGTCTACGAAGTGAGTTCCAGAACAGCCAGGGCTATACGGAGAAACCCTGTCTTGAAAAAAAGAAAGAAAGAAAGAAAGAAAGAAAAGTGTCTCAGGTATCAATGGAAGAAGAGGCCCTTGGTCCTGTGAAGGCTCGATACCTCAGTGTAGGGGAATATGAGAGGATGGAAGCAGGAGTGGGTGGGTGGATGGGTAGTGGCACATCCTCATAGAAGCAGGGTGAATGGGGATGGCATAGGAGGATTCTGGGGGCAGGCAAGGGGATAACATTTGAAATGTAATAATAAAATATCAAAAAAAAAAAAAAAAAAGAATGGGGCCTTAATGTCAAACTCTTGTGGACAATTACAAATAATGGCATTAGTTGTAATCTTTGGGATCTATTGGTTCCCAGCAATTCAAATAGGGGTAAAAAATTTAATACAGGGATTTTCTTAGCCCATGGTATCTAGTAATGACATAGTTCCTCCATTTTTCAGGGCAGCTACACATGCCCCTTTCTTTAATGACATCTGAGCTGAGAGAGCATAGTACAGATATCCCACATAGGGATTAGTATTATATAGTTTTATTTTTCAATTCTCAGCACCATGGTCATATGTGTGTGCATGCACGTTTGTTTATGTGTGTCTCTGTGTGTATGAACAATGGTAGATTTCTATATGAGTTTTTCTAAACAATAACAGTGATAACTTGCTAGAGTTTTAAAATGCAACTCATAGCATTCTGCTATTTTTAATTACATCCTCTGTTTTAATGAAATACAGTGTATGTTGTGTAGCTACTTAAGTACTGCCATCTACCAACACACATATGGGGAAAATCCGGAAGAACCAATGCAGAAGAGTGGGAAACAGAAATGGACAGGACAATAATAATCTGGGCCTATTACTTTCTATGCTTTGGTCCTTCACACCAGTACAGTTCCCCAGTTATTAATAAACATGCCAAGAGGATCCAAATCAATATCCTGGCAGCAAGGCTTCCTTTCCATTATTTTCTCTTTCCTCTTTTGTAGCTTATTTCCCTGCCTGAATTAAGAACTAAAGGGTGGAAGAGTTTAATGGTGTGGATGTAGGAAAACATGATTCAAGTTTGCCACCTCATTTGATTTAATTCTCTGTCTTTCATTACTAGGTCAGAGTAAAACAATGTAATCTAAGTTAACTAAAACAAATATCACATTATTTCACTTTTTAAATATTATTTCATTCATGAAAAAGAATTTTAACATACCATACACTGTCTCCTATATTGTCTGTTTCTTGCATTACTATATTTTATTAATTGCTGATCCAACATTAAAATTATTAATTAGATTGCATTCTATCCTGGCAGATTTTCCTGTGGTACCTGCAGTCCTCTGTCTCATTGAATATCCATAAAGTAGCCAATAAGACATTGCATTTAGTGGTCACATATTCTAGGTTTCTTGCTATACAAAGTCCTCAGTCATCCCCTATTTTTGAAAATCTTAAGATATTTTAAAATTTCTGGTGGAGTGTCTGTTCTCCAGTTGTGTTTTCTGACAAGTTTCCATTGATTGAATGGAATTATGACTCTTTGAAAGATGGCAGAAGCAACTGTTTTCTATCATATCATCAGTGCTTGGGTGAACACGCATAATCACTGAAACAGAAATTACCAGATTTCTTCACTAGGACATGACTCTCTCCTTTTCTTTCTTTCCACAGTGTATTTTTTGGGAGTTATAAACAAAACAATTTACATGTACTGACTTGTGAGTTCCACACATAATTTAAATCACGGTAGATATTAGAGTTGAATATACATTCATTATATCTTAAAACGATCTAATGATAGTACAGATATTTTAGAATACATGTATAAACAAGTAATCCCATATATTTATATAATCTATCTTTATACGTAACATATATTTCTATTCATGTATATAAGACCTATGGACTTTTCCATGTACTTATACTTCAGTGGCAAATGACCTCTAGTGACCCAGAGAAAAATGGAAAAGTTTACAAGCCTGTGAGTTTTCAAAAAAAAAAAAATCCTATGAAACTCTGTTAAGTCAGTAATATTGCAGAAGCAGCAGAATCAATGCCAGAGAAAGAATGCTATAAAAACATTGATGGAGGAGACCAGAAGTAGGAATGATCCTCTGGACTAAAGTGTTCTTTATCAAAGATATATACAGGAAACCATCTTAGGAGCTATATATAGCTTATGATAGCAATACTAAAACAAATAAATGAATTATGTGATTTAGAGGGAACTAAGCAGCAAAGAATATCTCTTTAAGACAGATTTCTAATGACTATTTTCACTAAAAACTATAATACCTTCTTTGTCTTGTATTTTAGCTATAATTTTCTATTTGGTAAAAAAAAAGTCACTCATTACTAAGTAAAAGGAATGCTTTGGCTTCAAATAATTTGCAATATTTTTTCATAAAATCATAGGCTGAGCTGCCAAGTTGAAGACATCATCTTGACAACGCCTAGGCAAAAGTGGTCAAGCCCTCTTCCAAACAGCCAGAAGTAAAGACTATGCATTTGACATTTATGTGTGGATGTACAGGAGTTGTAGGTAACCAGGAATTCATGCCACAGCAGCCCAGAACAGGCCAACGTCTAGTTAGTATGGCAACAGAAAATTGCACAAAAGATGGAAGTGAAAGCGAAGAAATTGATAGAGCATTTCTATGTAAACTGATCCACAGCATACAAATCCTGGCTCAGAAATCTGCATTAGTTAGAAAGATTTAGAAAGGCTTGACGATTTCTTGGATCCATGTTTATTCAGCATTCCTTCAGAGTTTGGTCTCAGATTCTTGTCCCTGGGCTTGGTGCTCTGTTCTTTTCCTTGGATTGCCATGTCGAGACTTGATATGTTTTTTTGTTTTACTATTTCTTTTTAAAATTTTGTCCTGTTTGTTTCTCTCTTAGATGCAAAAATGGAGTGGATCTCGAGTGGTTTGAGGTGGGGAGGAAATGAGAGGAGTGGAGGAAGAGGAAACTGTAATCAGTTTTTGTATGAGAAAGGATTCCATTTCTAATAAAAATGATAAAGGATTTGTTATAATCATGGATGACAGATTAACACAGTTTCTTATGCTTGGTTTGTGAGATATTTTCCTACATATGATTCCAGGGTTGAATTGAAGTAACTAATTAGTATCATTAATTTAATAGTCTCTTAACAGTCTTGTAGAATATAAATATGTATCAATGCTAATTTAGGACAAATAGTAGTTCAATAAATAACACAAAGTTATATTTGCTTAATTCTCTGATCATTTGGAATGACCAGCAAAGTACTACATATCTGACACTGTTGTCAGTATATTACTTAATCTTAATATTAGCACAGCGAAGTCTCAAAATGCTTTATGATCATTAATTAGTCATACTGTGTCACACTGCATGAAGAAATGTGAAGTTATCAGAAATTAAGTTACAAATAATGTAGCTGGCTATCCTGGAGGAATTACTCCTTACAAGCAAATGTGCACTTCAAATTATAGTTTATTAATTTGTGGGACTTTTGAGCTTCTTGCACTGATAAGTACAAGTTCATGTAATTAATGTAGAAGTGCACCTCTTTTATAAGTATATTTCTGCTTTTTTTTCCTTAGACTTTAGGCTGTTCTCTGTTATGAAAATCTTAGCTCCAAATTTGATTAGCTATTCTATTGTCCTTGAAGTTACAGATTAAAAGTTTAAAGAAAGAAAAGCTTTAAGCTTACCATAGATCATGTTTTCCTTTTCTGTAAGCAACAACGTATTTATGTATTTATTGATGGTTTTGTTTATCCTGAAAATAGCTTAGAAAATGTCTTTGTTTCAAAACATTCCCAAGTAGCTTTGTTACCTATTCTAATGCAGTCTATGTTTTCCAAAAATTATGTAACACGTGCCATTTCTAATATATTTGCCAGTCATTTGCCAGAAAATTTTCCTGAAGTTAATAGTGTTCTTTCCTCACCTTTCCAAACCATGAGCTTACAAGAAAGAAACAA
Organism: Mus pahari; assembly: GCF_900095145.1. Classification (NCBI taxonomy): domain Eukaryota; kingdom Metazoa; phylum Chordata; class Mammalia; order Rodentia; family Muridae; genus Mus; species Mus pahari. The sequence goes on along the minus strand of NC_034597.1, from coordinate 81,789,123 downwards.
AACAGAGTTTCCCAGTAGACTTAAGGAACTCAAACTTCGTTAGAGTTTCCATATTAACTTAAGTGCTCTTTCCACAAATTTTCATACCCATTAAATAACTTTCCAATGCCTCAATAAATCATTTTGTCATCCTAATTGTGACAAGACAACTTTCAATGCTAACATAATTTCTTCTACTAATGACTGCAATTCTTTTAGGGAACTAAGAGTGAAGCCATTCATATGAAAACAATGTAGATTCATATTTTAAAACTTTGGATTGTAATAGATAATTGCAGTGTATTGTAATGGGAGGAGGAAATCTAGAGATGGACATAATTTATTATGGGAAAAGAAGGATTAGAGAGCAGAAGAAGAAAAATGACCTTTCTTGGAAGAGAGTAAGCTTCATGCCAGTTTGGTTTTGTAATATTATCTAAGTCATATATGCTTCAGTGACTTAGAAGGAGTATTGCTCAATTTATTCTCTAATAATAATAGCTCGAAGAAGAAACTTGTGCCATCTTTAAATATTGTGGATATATAAAGGACTCTGTGTATACAGAAATGCCAATACAACTCTTATCTGCTTTTGTGTATAGACATACAATATATAGAAAGTATAATCTTTGTATGCAGAATTATACCCTGAACATGTGAAACTGATCAGTGACTATGTTGAAGAGATTCCTTATCCGAATAAATAAAAGAACTACTTATAAATTGAAGTAGAAAGTAAAGCAGAGCAGGAATACCTAGTGTCATGGAATTGCTACTCCTCTTGGGAAGGAGGCTACTAGTTTTCACTGAGTAAAAAACTTACACTAACACTTGGTGAAAATAATCTAACACACAGCTTCATCAGGGAGCATAAGTATAGAGATTTAAGTCCTAAATTTATTTGTTTATATCTTTTAAAATTTCCTTTCCTTTCCTTTCCTTTCCTTTCCTTTCCTTTCCTTTCCTTTCCTTTCCTTTCCTTTCCTTTCCTTTCCTTTCCTTTCCTTTCCTT
>NC_034597.1:81783959-81788095 GCF_900095145.1 Mus pahari | reverse complement strand
TTTCCTTTCCTTTCCTTTCCTTTCCTTTCCTTTCCTTTCCTTTCCTTTCCTTTCCTTTCCTTTCCTTTCCTTTCCTTTCCTTTCCTTTCCTTTTAATTGGTTATTTTATTTATTTACATTTCAAATGTTGTTCTCTTTCTGGTTTCCCTTCCTCAAACCACCCATCCCATTCCCCCTTATCCCTGCCTCTATGAGGGTTTTCTACCACCCACATACACACTCCTTTCTTCCTGCCCTAGCATCTCCCTATGTTGAAGCATTGAGCCTCCACAGGATCAAGGGCCACCCCTCTCATTGATGCCAGATAAAGCAATCCTCTGCTGCATATGCAGCTGAAGTCACGAGTCTCTCCATGTGTACTTCTTGTTAGTGGTTTAGTCCCTGGGAGTTCTGTGGTGTCAGTTAGCTAAATTCTTATGAGGTTGAAGTTCCTTCATTCCTTCAGTCCTTTCATTGGGGTCCCAGTGCTCAGTCTGATGATTTGCTGTGAGCATCTGAATCTGTATTGACTGGGCACTTGCTCTCAGTAAGCACTTTTTGGCATCAGCAATAGTGTCTGGGTTTGGTGTCTGCAGATGGGATGGATCCCTAGGTAGAAGACTCTCTGGATGGTCTTTCCTTCTGTTCTACTCTTTGTCCTTGCATTTCCTTTAGACAGGAACTATTCTGGGTTAAAATTTTTGAGGTAGATGGGTGGCTCTATCCCTCAACTGGGAGCTGTGCCTATCCACTGGATATATTCTTGACAGGTTCTCTCTCCCCTTTGTTGGGTGTTAAGGATAATGTCAACCCCTTTTGGTCCTGGGGACCTCTTACTTCCCTGACATCTAGGACTTTCTACTTCCTACCCCTAGCTCCCCATCCCCCATTGCTATACACCTCAGTTCAATTTCGGAACCTTTGGTACTTCTCCCCAGACCCCAGTCTCCCACACCTGATTTTGCTTATCCCTTTCCCCTCCCCCTCCCTCCCTCCTTCTACCTCCTGTGATATTTTGTTCTAATTAGGACTGAAGCATCTGAACATTGGTCTTTTTATCTGAGTTTCATATGGTCTGTGAGTTGTATCATGGAAATTTCGAGCTTCTTTTTCTAATATCTACTTATCAGTGAGTACATACCATGTGTGTTCTTTTGTGACTGAGTTACCTCACTCAGGATGATATTTTCTTGTTCTGTTCAATTACCTGCAAATTTCATGAAATCATTGTTTTAATAGCTGAGTAGTACTCCACTGTGAAAATGTATTACATTTTCTGTACCCATTCCTTTGTTGAGGAATATCTGGGTTCTTTCTAGCTTCTGGATATTATAAATAAGGCTACTATGAACATAGTAAAGCATGTGTTCTTGTTTTAATGTGTATGTGGGTAAATTCATTTACCTAACTAATATTTTATGATTCAACATTTAATATGTTTAGTTTAATACTCTAGGTTTTAAGTAGAATAGGTAAAATTTTCTTAGTATTATAAACTGAGTTACTCCTCTTTTACATAGTATAAGAGAAATACTCTTCTAAGAAATTATATTACCCAGGACCTCAGTGTTATTGTAAATTAAAAGTTTTTTTTCTCTGAAACTCACGTCACCTGTTTTGGTACTAGATATGGAGAGAAATCTACCTAATACATCCATATCAGGTATCTTGAAGAATGTATTCAGTACTGCTAATTCAGAAATCTGCATCTCCAGATCATTCTAATGTTACATAAATTTTCTTCCTCTTAGTATGTTTATGATAAGTTCTGTCAGGAGATAGAGTAAGGAACTAGAAAAACATTATTAATTTTTTTCTGTTATGGAAAATACTTCCATTCAAAACTTCCTGTTTTTTTTTTTTTTTGTATAAAATTTGTAGGTTTTCCATAAAGAAAACCACTTTTGTACATTTTGAATGTCAAATCACATTTAGATTTTTTTTCACAGCTAAAAATTTCTAAATTTTGTTTTGTAGTCTATCGCCTTCCATTTGTCATTGGACACTATGATTAGCTAGTCACATCATCCATTGTCTGAGATATGTGAAGACATAGTAAAAATACATTCATTTTGACCACTACAACCAAATGGGACTGATAATATGCAGATCATTTGTTATGTCTATTCAGTTCACAGACTTACTACAATGATAAAACAGTAGTTTTCTTGTTTGAAAAAAAATCAGAAGTATTTTATTTATTTATTTATTTACTATTTAACATGCTACAACTGAAATAACATTTTAATTTTCCTAAGTAATTGGGAAAAACAACTAGGGGATGTATATTATAACTAGTAATAGTTGTCTAATAAAATCATGCTGAATATATTTTAAATCCCATGATTCATCAGAAATGTTAGTAGTTTTACTGTGGTAGTTGCAAAATTAGATCTGCTATCCTTCTATGAATTCGGAGATGCCCTCATATCCTTTACTCACATGGATTCAAATCATATTATGTTACATTTTAAAATATAATATAAAATAAGATTATCATAGTAACTAGAACTTCCAGTTTTAAGTCAAATAATTATCACATTTTATTACTCTTTATTTATTTTTCATTCAACAGCTCTTGATTTATGACTTCTCTTTCAAAATGTTTATGTTAAAAGCATTCTTTAATAATTGTCTTAATTTGTGATTTTAACATTGCTAAAGTTTATTTTTACAACTATATTTATTTAAATGTACACAAGACTAAATATATAAAGTTTTTCTGTTGTGTGTGTTAATGATATCAAAATCTTGTCAGCTCCTTTTTCTTTTGATAGACAGAGGCAAAATAATCAAAGTCTTCAGAATTGTGGAGAGGATCTGAATCTGTATATTAATTGCTTTTCATTATTACTTCTGTGAATATTAAATAATTTACTTTTGTCTTTATCTAGCTTTTTTACACAATCCTTTTAAACATATAAAAAAGTAATTAGAGCATGGTCTCGGGATACTCGCTATTTAATGAAATCATCTCCTATGGAGCCACCCTTACACCACTAACATAGTGTGCCAAAAAATTTAATTTTCATACACTGCTTCTTCCGGCTCTGAGAAGAATGCTGAGAAAACTAAAATGACTTGAAAGTTAACTTTATCACCTATAAAGATCAAATCATCTTTGTGTTAACTTAAGTTCCTCGAGGATGAAGCCGGGCACAAAGGACTGCTAAAAGGAGTGTACAAATATGATGGTGAATAATTCATCCTACCCCTTGAGCCATTTGGGATTGGTTGAGTCTAAAATGAAAAGTAGCTAGGCTGGGAAGCCTTGTAGGAATATAAGCTTTATGATGTTGGTAAAAACTTCAGAATCAACAAATGGTAGTTACGTGGAAAAATCATAATCTAGAACAACAGGGGATTGAGGTGGGGTTCTTGGAAGAATAAAACATTTTCTCTATCTTTTCAAAGTTGATTCTGTTTTTGACATGATAGATGCTTTCTGTATTCTGTCATTCCTATGGTCTCAAGAGTTCCTGATTAGGGACACTAATAGGTACAACTCATCCCGGATTACTGATTATAGTCACTAATAGATACAAGGAACCTCAAATTATTGATTTCAGTCAGTAATAGATAAAATTCATCCCAATTTCTCCAATTACAGTCACTAAAATGTACAACACATCCAGAATTTCTGAATTACCATCTATGATAAATGCAGTGTGTCCCAAATTCTTTGTTCCTTTTGTGACTGGGGAAGTTTGTTCTTCCTATTTTTTTTTTTTTTAGATAAAACTTATCTTCTCCAACTGCTCTTAATTACCATAAGATACTTCAAATGTAATTATTCTGTTATATTTAGCTGTTAATTTGTAGGGTAAGCAGGAAGATTTTAAGGAAAGAATGGGATATTATGATGGTTTTTCAGCAACATAGGAGGCCCAATAGTTTACTATGAATCACAGATTTCATGAACAAAAAGCCAGTGCATGAAATTCATGTTAACTTGGAAAAAGATATTTTGTCTAGGTTCACTCAAGACATTTAAATTTATAAATAATTTATTTTAATCGAAACTGTATACTTAAGTAAAATAATTCCATAATTATGTAATGAGTAGAAAGCAGTCATAAGAAAGAAGGACACGGGCTGGTGAGATGGCTCAGTGGGTAAGAGCACCCGACTGCTCTTCCGAAGGTCCGGAGTTCAAA
>NC_034597.1:81746975-81783775 GCF_900095145.1 Mus pahari | reverse complement strand
AAAGAAGCCAGAAGCCTATATATTGAGGATCTCACTTAGGACAGAAAGCCACAGATACAGGTGACTGTCCAGAATTATTAATGGCCAAAGGTGCTACTTTAGTGGACCAAATGTATGGTAGAAACTATACCCCTACATCTGTTATAGGTTTATTTTTTCATTATGCATGAGCATTCTATTTGCTATTCTGTCTTCTCACACCTTTGTTTACTAATAACACAGAATGTAACATATATTTATGTAACATATCTATATAAAGCTATACCAGGATGTCTTAAATAAGGCTTTATAGCATCATTCTTTATTGGAAGTTGTGTTATTATCCACACATTTTCCCAATTAATATTCTCAATGAACAACATATAATTACCAAGTACAAGTTAATTTTCTGGTCAGTGTGTTTATTAATAAAGCTGTGTGCTTCTTGATGATACACATTTTCGTGGTTTAGGGTAGAGAATCAAGTGATTGTAAATATGATTATTTAAGATTTATTCCTTATGCTAAAAGTATAAAAAGCAGAAATTACTTTTATCATACAAAAGTAACTTGTGAAAAATGTAAGGAGTACTACTTGAACATGGTATAAATAGCTCAGTTTAATGTTTAGGCTACTCTTCTTGAGAACAGAATGTCTATTTACAGACAGCAAGTGGCTCAGAGATAACTAATAATAGATCCAGTTGATCTCAGACCCACTTCTGGCCTTTGTGGCCCAGTCAAACCCAAGAGGCACAGACATGAAGGTATAAACCTCATACACATTGAATAAAATTTATTTTTTTAAAAAAGAGTAGAGATCAATTATGTGAACTATATACTAGAAGGTATTACACAATAAAAAATTTTATACAGGAAAGAATTCTAAGAAGAGTTAAGCAGTTATTTGTCAGTTGAGTTAAATAGTTTTTTAATTAAAGTATTATCATGCCCTATGGAAGAGAGACAAATGTTGCATATGTGCAAAATATATTGCGGTGAGAGAGAAAGTGCAAGTATGAAAGCCCCAGTAACAATTTAAATAATAACTAATGGAAATTACTAAGGATTTTACCCAGTAGATGGTCTAAAACCATAGAAGGATTTTTAAATAGGCACATAATAAAATTACATACTCATTTCAGGACTGGCATTCTGGCACCAGATGAGGCAGGATTGAATATGAACGAAATGAGTCATAAAATGTGCTTGATTTATGACAGTGCTGTCTGTCAACAGATAACCGAAATATGGCAGTGATGGGCGAAATGAAATAACGTCCAAGGTTTTCATGAGGAATCAATGGACCCCAGCAATTGGATCCTTGCTTGAGATTAATAATAAATTATTAAAATGTATTTATTATTAATTATCACATGCATTACTTTCAGAATATTTGTTTAAATTTATCAGTGATGTCTAAACAGTAGAATCAATTTGTAATATTGATGGATTGGAATTAAGATGGAGATGACTATTCTAATGTCTGTGGTAGGACATTCTAGAGTCAGTGATAAAATACCTACTATTTCCTCTTCCTATAATAAAACTAAGGAATTTACATAATTGAATTCAGCAAAACAAAAAGGTTATATAATCAGTCATAAATTTATTTAACTTTGTAGATGAACAAAGGGAACATTTAATTAGTTATTCACTTATCAAACACTTATTCTGCCCTTGGAAGTTAATTTCCAGCAAACACATTACATTTAAAATATGTAAAAATAAACAAGGAAACAGAAATGAAAATGGGTGATGGCTCTTTTGTTAATTGACTGAGAAAGTTAAAGGATGTTCAAGACTGTGAAAGTTATCACATTATTTTTGCTGATAATATTAAGAGAAGTGGGCATATGAGACCAAAATTTATGGACATATCAATGAGGTTATGAGTTTAGGGAAAGAGAATTGTGGGACCCTATACTTAAGATGGAAAAATCTTCCTCTATCTACCAATGATTATGGAGAAGTAAATGCAGGTTAAAGGCACCTCACCAGATACACTGGATGGATGTCATTTGTGTCTTTTCTCCCATATATGCCAATGATAATGTTCTTGGGAAGAAGTATTTATTTCTTCCTTATCCCAGCAGAATACAATCCTAGAAGTCCAGCAGACCCTTTCTTTCACTGTGTACTTAATATACTTGCTGCATATTTTCTGGGAAATGTATGGAAGATGCAATATTTTTCACTACTTTTATTATTAATATTTTGATATAATAGAAATGCTCTAGGAATATAGTAAACTGCCCTTTTAATTTGAAATGTTATGAAATACAATTTCACCATCATTATGAGTATTGGAACGAGGTTGGTAGTATCACTTGCTTCAGAATCAGATTTCAGTATCTGTATCACATTAAAACCTGAGTTTAGCTGCTGTGTGGAATAAAATGCCAGCAAAGCTAGCCAAAGCCTGCCAGTATTTCATAGACCTGCCTGGGCACAGAAGACTTCCCTGTCAGCTATTTGCTGTGTCACGAGCCCATACTTATTTTAACACCTGGAAGCTACCCTCGGGGGCATGACTGTTGAGAAATCATCATTCTGGGGTTAAGCAGCCTGCATTAGAAAGGATTTACTTGCTTTGCTTAATATAGATTTTTGAAATTTATTGTTTAGAAGGTCAGAAACAATCTTCAAGAAACATGAAATATCCTGGTCTTTTTAAAACTTTAAATACAAGTTGAATTGAATTTCATAACCTTTTAATTTATGTATTTAGACATTTAAAAATAAACTCCCAAAGAATACAATACCTTGATGGATGAACAGTCTCATCTCTCTGGCATGGCAGAGAGATATGCCTTGGTATCAACATAAGAAACTATTGCTCATTCTGCTGTAAAATCTACTGTAAGAATATGTCTCAACCATACTCCATATTCTCAAAATGTGGGAGATACATTTATTAAATATTTATATTGGACACTGGGTATTTGATTTCCCATGTTTCACAGAATCTGTTAGTATTTTTATTTATCATTGAGGAAATGATTGCAAGTTTGGTAATCTGGTTTAGTTGTGTGCCAGAAGGAAGCATTGGGATTTGAGGGCTATTCATGCATTGTGAATGACCTGAGAGCTGATCAACTTCCACAATTATTTATAGTTTAGATAGGTTTTTTTATACTATTAGGGCTGTTATTCCAAAATTATTTTCAATATGTGCATGGAGTTGTTATGGATTATTATTAATTTTTTGTGTTAGAATGGTCTAAAATCCTCTTTTCCTAATAACTAGTCTCAAAATGTACTCAGATTACCTTCTCCAATGACTATTTTGAAAGACTGGAATCACTGATAATATATTATTTTATGAAGTAGATTAATGGATGGAGAAAGAAGTTGAGGTGCTAACATTAGATAGGTTTAGACTTCAATGGTCTCCCTGCAATACATACAAATACTAGCAGTACCTTTAGAGACACATGCAGTACCTTTGAATTCTATGTGTAATACTCCTCTTTTGCTTAGTTAGGTTTTCTCAGGAGTATTATTATAAGCTAAATTCCTATATCAAAAGGCAAGTTTTTTAAAACATAGATGAAATCTCAAAGCAAAAGTAATTCAATGCAAACTTCCAATTATTAAATGGAAGTTGACATTACTTTGAAATAGCTTAGATTTTTATTTAGTTTGCTTAAATTATTGAATTTATGTCATACCATATATGGTAGACATATGGTATAATTAGGAAAAATTAAAAATTAGACTGAAGCTGGATGTGGTGGCACACGCCTTTAATCCCAGCACTCAGGAGGCAGAGGAAGGCAGATTTCTGAGTTCAAGGCCAGCCTGGTCTACAGAGTGAGTTCCAGGACAGCCAGGACTGCACAGAGAAACTCAGCCTTGAAAAAAAAGATTAGGCTGAAAGTATATTTTCATAAATGTAGCATAATTGCAAAATATAGAGGTATATTGCATGAGTATTTGTTATATGAATGTATATTTTGATCATATTAGTAACTAGATCATAGCTTATAAGTGTGATATTCTGTATTTATAAGCTAGGCTAACTAGATTCTTTTTTGTTAGATTTTCAAAACAGCAGATACTCTTTTGTAGCAAAATTATTTAGTCATTAGGTTTTGCATTACTAGTCAGCTTTCCATCCTTGTGATGAAATGCCTGAAATAAACAACTCATAAAAGGAAAGACTTACTTTGCTTCACAGGTTCAGAGATGTCAGTGCATGACTGCCTGGTCTGCTTGCTTTTGAACATGTACTGAGGAAACCAGAAGGCAGGGAACTCATGCAGAGGAAAATGCTTTCTTCATGGCAACAAGGAAACAAAGAACAAATCACAGTAACCAAGACGCCAATATCCCCTTCAAGTAGATACCACCATGACTCTCTCTCTCTCTCTCTCTCTCTCTCTCTCTCTCTCTCTCTCTCTCTCTATATATATATATATATATATATATATATACATATATATAATATAATATATTAATATTATATGTATATGAATACACATACATATACAATATGAGAAAATAATAACTTTAAATTATTACATATTATATATGAGTATATGTACAAACAATAATTATATACATATATTACTATGTATACATTTATATTTTTTATGTGTATGAGATTTTGCCTACATGTATGTTTGTGTACCATGTGTATGCAGAAGATGCTGTTGTATCCCTTGATACTGGATTTACAGACAGTTCTTATCTAACATGTGGGTGCTGGAAATCCAATCAAGGTCTGATTTAGGATCAATCAGTGCTCTGTGCCACAAAGCCATCTCTCTAGCCCAACTGCCCTTCTTCTGATCTGTTTCCTAAATGTTGCATGGGAAAACTTAAGCGCTTGAATTCTGGAGAGGTCTCTAGTCTAAATCGTAACAATAATGTCCTTATCATTTTTGTTTGAGGATAATATGAGAACAATTTATAGCAAAATCGAACGCCATTTTAACAATGCATTTCCACTAGGATCGCACCAGAGGGCACTGGGAATGGCTGCGCTCCAGATTGTCCTGGATACTTCGGAAAGAATTGCAGTACAAAAGCAACTTTCTGGTGGTTTAGTTCCTGGGAGCTTTGGAGGATCTTGTTAGTTGATATTGTTGTTCTTCATATGGGGTTGCAATCTCCTTAAGATTCTTCATTCCTTCCCTTCTCTGTTTCATTTTGTTTCCCGAACTCAGTCCAATGGGTGACTGTGAGCATCTACATCTGTGTCCATCAGGTTCTGGCAGAGCCTCTCAGAGGACAGCCATACCACGCTCCTGTCTGTGAGCACTTCTTGACATCAGCAATCCTGTTGGGATTTGGTGTCAACAGATGGGATATACCCTAAGATGGGACAGTCTCTATAAAGGCCTTTCCTTCAGTCTCTGCTCCATTTTTTATTATTTATTTATTTATTTTTATTTTATTGTCCCTGACTTTCCCTTAGACAGGAACAATTCTGAGTTAAAAATTACCCTCATCGTGAGACCATGACTATCTATTGGAGATGGTCTCTACAGGTTCTATCTCCCTTTGTTGGATGTTTCAGGTAATGTTATTCCCGTTGGGTCCTGGGAAACTCTTGGTTGCCTGGCCTCTGGGACTTTCTAGTGGTTGCCTAAGTTCCCCATCCCCCACTGATATATATTTCTATTCATTCTCCTGAATCTCTGGACTTTTTTCCTGTCTCTTCCAATACCTGATGTGTTCCTTCCTTTCTTCTCCCCCATCCTCTCTCCCTCCCTAGCCCCTTTCTCCCTCTACCTCCCATGATTATTTCATTCCCCCTTCAAAGTAGGATTGAAGGGTCCATATTTTGGTCTTCCTTCTTGTTAATCTTCATATGGTCTGTGAGTTGTATCCTGGTTATTCTGGGCTTTTGAGATAATATCCACTTATCAATGAGCATGCACCACATATGTTCTTTGGAACTGGGTTACCTCACTCAGGAAAATACTCTCTAGTTCCATCCATTTCCCTGTAATAGTCATAAAGTCATCATTTTTGATAGCTGTGTACTACTCTATGGTGTAAATGTACCACATTTTCTGTATCCATTCTTCCATTAAGGAACATTTGGGTTGTTTCCAGCTTCTGGCTATTATAAATAAGGCTGCTATGAATGTAGTATACATGGATAGGTCTATGGCTCCAGCAACATATGTAGCAGAGGATTGCCTTATCTGGCATCAATGGGAGGGAGACCCTTGGTCCTGTGGAGGCTTGTTGTGAGACAGCAGTGGATGGTGGGGTGGGGAGTACTCCCTTACAGGCAAAGGGGAGGTGGAAGAGATGAGGAATTTGTGGAAAGGAAATCTGGCGGGGGGGGGACAACATTTGACATGTAAATAAATAAAATAATAAATTATTAAAAAGTGTTATTAAAAAAAACCCCTAAAAACCAAAAGCAAGTCTTCTTCAAAATAGACAGAGGAAGATCCTAGTCAGAGAGATTCACTGCCATCTTAGCTTGAAATATTCCCTTTGTTTTAAAAATAAGTAAACAGTACTAAAAGATTTCAAAGATTTCAAGACTTAAATCTGTATGATTTGGCAATTACAGCTTTGTGTTCCTATTAAGAAATCTATCAGAAAATAAGGTCATGAGGTGAAATATGAAGAAACTGGTAATTTTTTAAGCATTTGAAACAAACTATTCTATTTTATATATTTTTAAATTTTTTGATGCATTTTATAAACAAAGATAATGGATAGAAATAAGACGAAAAAGGGGTCTATTAAAAGGATTTTTCTCTGTCTCTCAGGAACAACAAATAAAACAATGTTATACTACCTTTGGAAACTCACGTTTCAATTCCTTCATTCAATTCTCATAATATGTGTTGTATCATGCAGTTGATCCTCTAGAAAATAATTGTTATAGGCGATATCATAATGAAATATTTATCATGGCAAATTCTGCTCTTATGCTGTAATTATTTTATAATATTTTAACTATAGAAACATGCAATAAAGTGAGTTTTACTACATATTATCATTTTATCCAAAAGCCTCTGCCCTGTTTTGTGTTAGACTTTTAATGGTAATAGTTTACATGTACACAACATTTTCTTAGCAGATATGTGTGCTGTGAAGTATTGGATCACTAATTAATTATTGAAGAAATTCAGGTCTAGTTACAGGATCAAATCCGTCATTAATCATTAATGCTTCTTGCTTAAATGCATTAGAATAAACATTTACTTCTCACAGCAGAAACACAGAAGTATAGATTTCCTCTGTTTAAAAACTGCTTTCTTACTCTATTCACTTAAAGTCAGTTAATGTTTAGTCCTCTAAGCTGTCTTCTGTCATAGGCATATGGCCTCGGCCTTTCCTCTGAATAAGTGAATGCATGGACATTTATGATATTGTCTTACATTTTATGTTTTTCTTTTACTAAAAATGTTGTCTGAGGATATCTGAGTGTGTGTGTGTGTGTGTGTGTGTGTGTGTGTGTGTGTGTGTTTGTGTGTATGTTTTGTATTCAATTCTTTCCCTATGAAGGACTTTACTGGGTTGTTCAGATCAGCTTTGAATTCATAATCTTATGGTCTCAGGATATTCCTTCAATGTGAATGTAGAAATGCACCATCATGTGTGTGTGTGTGTGTGGGTGGGTGTATGTGTACATATGTATGCATATATATATACTGTTATGTCTCATCATTAGTGACTTTACATGTATATAAATATGCATGCATTGGAACACAGGCATGCATGGAGACTCGTCGTGAACACTGAGTGTCTTCCTCTAACATTCTCAACCTTTAATGTTGAACCTTAACTCTGAATAAAAATCAGTGAAAATAAAACTCAGGTGAAGAAAAAACTGAGGTAAATGTATATCACTTGAAAGCATAAGCATTGTCATCCATTATACCAAATGTGTCTTTCTGAGGAAAAGAAATATATGAGACCTAATGGCAATGTGAAGAGTTTAATTTATAAAATAATTAGAATGAAGGTATAGTAGAGTAAGATCATAGTTGCACTGGGCATGTCCCAACAAAGTATAACAGCATTACATAAACTTTATAAGATAACTTTAAACTGAACATTAATTGTATAATTATCTAAAATTAGTTTCATGTGCATTCACTGTATAGTTCTGAGCATAGAATTTTTCCAAAATTTAGTTGACTTATAAAATATATCTTTAAGATAAATTATCTCATTATGCTATATGCATAATATATCTAGACACAGAAAGCTATATGTATGGGATCAGATTTTTATGGGCCAAATCAGGTAAAGGTAAGGACACACCTATTGTGATGATTATGTTGTAGTATTTCACAGAAATCATTTTGATGACTTTATTTAACACAACAAAGAATATTTTATAGTATCTACTAACAAAATTTAAAATGTTTTCATTTAGGGTCAAATGGAAGAAAGACTAGTTCTATGTGCCTGAAAGATTTTGATTAACTAGATTTCCTATAAAATATAAGGGGACTATGATTCCAGCGTAAAACAATTAGTGAACATGATTGCTTTCCTGACTTTTCTCTTGACTCTCTTTTGACTTACTCTGCTGCTGGGTCTCCCAGTGGCAGGTTTCCATTAGGAATATCACTGTATTCTTCCTTCTTCATCAGGTGTTAATGGTTTTAAAGAGCATCCTTACATGACTACAGATCTCTCACAGGACAAACCCATGAAGAAGATTAAAAAAACAAAGGCATGACTTTAGGATGGATATTATAGTTTTGTGAGAGCAATTAGTTATTACATAATTACACAGAACAAAATGATATATAAAATCATGTAAGTCAAAAAGTATTGGCAAAAGGAATTGGGCAATAGCATACTTAATTTTTTAGAATACATTTCTTCAGATATTTTTCCCAAAGAAAATTTATTTACTTTTGTAGGGTTTATAAAAAGAGCTATGGAGAAACATGGGAAAGTTCTATGCATATTACAGAATACATCTCTGGAAGTCCCTGACAGACCTGTACATTATCTGTGGATATGATTACTTCAACTGTTATTTATGCCTAGTCTATGAACTTTCTTTATTGCCTTTAATATTATCAGTTTGCAAAGTATTGAGCCACAATGGAGGAAGAAAAACATCTTTTATGCTTAACATTCTTACCAGGTACTAACAGAGATAAAACAAAGAAAATTCCTTGATTGATTAGAGATTACCTTGCTGTATCTTCAAGGCTCCTCATCAACTCCACAAACCCACTTCTCATTGAGTCCCATGAAGAGAAATAGGATAAGAATTCTTGTCTCTTTTATTTCTGCTGTCAGGAGTCATTGTCATTATTTTGTTTGCACCTTATATGGATATGAGACCAAATCCTAATATATCAGCACAGTAGTAACCTTCAGGCAATAAGTTCAAACCCTTTTAATTAGTTCTAGTTTATATAAGCTTGGGGGAAAAGTCATTTCCCATATATCAGTATTTCATAGAAACTTTTTATTATGTGAATAGTTCAGTAAAATTTTCAGTTAGTTGACAGTCCATTAAAGTAAGTACATTTCAAGCTTTATCTGGCTGCTTTATTGTAATATAAAAGGGCAGAGTTGCTGAATTCTAATAGCATGTTTGGAATTGGAGAATAACCAACTGCAGTGATGATGAATAACAAAAGATAACATCCTCTGGATAAGGAGATCCTCTGAGTTTCTCTAAGCATACTCAGTATGCAATAGTTCAACTTACAGAGCTTCTGTCTGCCAGCTCTGCTGGACACTGCTGCTGGATAATTGGCACGGCTGGTTACCTTTAGAGCCATTACTTGTCAATTCCTAGGTCTCAAGGTAGCAGCAATAGTGTTCATTCTACACAGCTGTTATCAAACTTAGTAAGGAAAATCTAGAGGTTTAAAGAGTTCCTCTAAATTAAAACAAACATGCACAAACTCCAGGTCAGAGGAAATTAGATTCTCTGACATTCCTTCATCTATTTAGAACTACGGTCAGAGGAGGAAAAGATTTGCTTACATAGCAAGTCCTTCCAGAAACTTTCTTCTTAAGTGCCCCGGAGAGTTAAGGGTGCACTTTATAAACAGCAAAGAAGTAATGTTACTCAAACTTTTAAAGCGTCTCTATCTGGGCTTCCTCTATGAAGGTAATGGAAAAAGGCTTTATTTTAGAATCAATATTCTTGTTAAAAGACATTATAGCTTCATGGAACTCAGTTTAAAAGAAACTCTCAGAAAACGAACTGAACAAGAGTACATACCCGACTTTCTCTTCTCTTAATAAGAGACCAAAGCATCAAAGTTGCAACCCGCTAGCAGTAGCAAGAGGCAAGTGCAGCCATCAGATGGTAGAACATGCTTTCTAAGTTATTAACTTTCACGCTGGAAAAACAAGTCAGCTTTTGAGGAAATTCATAGACCTTCTAAAGTAAAAAGCAAAAGAATGATTTAAACTGGGTAAATACCAGGTTTAAGCATTATTTTCAGGATTTGGAACACATGCATTTGTGGCTTTTCTCACTTAGAATCCTTAATTATAGTGTGAACTCTGGCATAGACTCTATGCAGAAAGAGCTGCCATTTGTCTTCTCAAAAAATCACAAAAACATATCCAAGACAGATCATTTCGGCACAGATGAGAACAATCTACTATTACATCACAGAAATGTGTAACAATTTTAAATTCACGAGGGATATTTGATGAAAAGATTTTGTTTTGCAAGATGCAAATAGGAAAATTACCTATATGGTTCTGAGGCCCCTACATTTCTCAGGTCTTAAAATTTTAGTACTCTTTCAAACCTGTTTTGTGATATCACACATTCTTCAGTATTAGACATTTTTTTCATGGTATATGAAAGAACTTGATTGGAAACAACTAGATGAAATATTACAGTGTCTCATTCTCAAGTTTTATTCCATTTATATATGGTTACAATAGATTTTGATGGGTGGATCATTATTTTTAGGGTTATAAAGCTTTTATAGGAATACTGCTTTATGAATTTCTAAATTCCATGGTCCCAAGACAAACACCACAGAGCAGCTGTCCCTTAAATATGATTTTATAGAATCTTTCCTTTTAGTTCATGAAAAATCTTTGAGGAATATAGAACACCAGTAAAATGTTGCTATCTTACATCTTACTTTTCTGTTGCACTACAACTCTTTCCTCTGAATGTAAATTGTATATATTGACATTGTAAATTTCAACCTAGTAAACTTTGATTGACAAGTATGGTAACATTCAGAGGATGCTGGGAACAGAAGTTACACAGAAGAATTAAATGTGCTGACTGTAAGTCTCTTTACTGTAACATTGAGCCATATTTTCATATGCCTCCAACAAACATCCTCATGTCTTTTTATATTAAAAAATATCAATTTTTAAAGAAATATGTTTTAAGAGGTATCTTTGACAATTTTGAAATAATGAAAAATTTTGTAGCTTCATCAAACTGATTTTCTTCTGAAAATATGATGTAAGAAATATTAGAATAGTCTTGGATGACATAATATAAATAGGGAAAAGTATATATTCATTTCCCATAGCATTTATTTAACAACTGTATGATGGTAGGTGACTTACAATGTCTCTAAAGCTTATGTCATCTTTTATAATCTGAGAAATGAATCTTTGCACTCCTTCCAGAGACAACTGAGAGCACTGGTTAATATGTAGTAATGATAATACTTTCAAACTGTAGGAATGAAGAGATACAATTATAGTGCTAGAAGTCATGAAGCCCAGAGCTGATAATTATGACACAATTCAATGTGTTTGTAGCTTTATAATTATTTTTACATTCTGAAATGAAAACAATTTTTTCTTTCTCCATGGTCACCAATGTGTGACCATATTAGCATAAATAGGTTTTATGTAATTTGACAGAGTTATTCCTTCTAAATTAGCCTTGGTATGATAACACAAGACTATCTGTGGCTTTTCTTCTCTCTGCTAAATCATAGTCCTGGGCTGCTATTGGGAAATATGTTAGACTAGCAACATATTTGACTATTTCAGTACTAAATATGTGTACTGATATCATTAAAGATAAAGGAATGGAATTCTGGGCAAAACAAAAGAACTCATGTTGACTTCATTTAGGATAATACATACCCCCATTAACTTCTGAAGTACAGATGGAAGGTACTCATATGCTTGTATATGCAGAAACTCTGTTATATTATAAACTTGCAGGTATGGTTGTCTGATATATTTTTACTATTACATAATATATGTATATTATATGTAATATATGTATATTATATGTAAATATATGTAATATATACTCCATGATTATCCTCCCTTTGTTAATATTAAAAATAAATCATGGTTTAATTTTAGTCACATTGTATTAATATAGGTGTACCTTTCCTGTCTTTTCACCACAAAATATGGCCATAAGATTTTATTGAACATAAATATATTGCAGAAGTCATTCTGCACTACAATTTTTTTTCTGCTACTCTGGACCAAGGTTCACTTATGAAAAGAGTTATCTTATTTGCAATACTCAATAAAAAAATTGCTGTTTCCTCAAAATGTTGGAACAATGAATTGGAAAATAAAGATTTTTCTATTTTACTAAGGTTTTTTTAAATTTTTACGACCACTTCAATTATTGACTTTTAAAATTTGGAGACTATGCTAGTGAAAATGACCAAACCTTTGTTTTGGGTTAACTCTATGAACTAGAAAAACATCAACAGTAGCAACTCTAATGACTCCATCCACGAATTGTACTTATATTCAAACAAAATAGTTATAGTGTAAGAATGTGACTAGAATGTGACATCTCTGCTCGCCCTACTGGCCGCCTTCTGTCTCTCTCCATCAGTATTACTTAGTGTGATGGGTAGACCTCCTTCTACTTGGCTGCAATTAGATTCATGGAAGCATCCCACAGATGTGTCTTTAAGGGGCTGTCAGAAAGGTTCCAATGACAACTGAAGAATCAGTAAAACCTGCTGGAGACAGCAAGCTGAGCAGGGCAGTCATGCCTCTCTTCTTCCTGACTGCAGATCTAATCTGTTTATCTGCTCACATGCCTGCAGTCATGGCTTCTCCTTTGTGACTGTATCCCAGAACTGTGAGGCAAAAGACTGCTCGCCATCCTTAAGTGGGTTTGCTCTGGAAGTTTGTAACAGCAATCAGAAAATTAATGAATATTGTTCTCATCTCAACTAAGCCGAGTCATTAAACCAGAGGTAGTACACGTGGAGCGGGAGTCACTCTGGTGGTTGCAGTAGAAACATGAAGAAGAAGTAGCCAAGGTCTACTGGAAAAGAAGTACAAGGAAACGCTGCTCCATCCTGAATACTGGCCAAGTGAGCCTCCTGGGTGCTGGAGATGAAAGATGTTACACTCAGAAATTTCTTTTTAAACCTAGTTACTTATACACAAAAAGATGTAAAAATAAGCTTTTTAACATTAGTAATATACATATTATGCGAATGATTCAATACCAAAATTAATGTGCCATTTTAGTGTATTTTCAAATTTATGGATAGTTATTTATAATAAATTAATTCAATAAAAATGTTTCAAAATCTCTTTTCCAGAAGAAAAAAAGCCTTCTGGGTTATATATGGTACTGACCAAATCTTCTTGACGATTGCTCGGGTACTTGATTAGCTGTTGGATGAAGGAACCAATACAAATTTGGTGCCTTAAATTTTTTTCTGTCGGGCTGGAGAGATGGCTCAGTGGTTAAGAGCACTGGCTGCTCTTCCAAAGGTCCTGAGTTCAAATCCCAGCAACCACATGGTGGCTCACAACCATCTGTAATGAAATTTGACACCCTCTTCTGGTGTGTCTGAAGACAGCTACAGTGTACTTAGATATAATAATAAATAAATCTGAAAAAAAATTTTTTCTCTCATTTTATCCTTAATGTTAGAAATATTTTGTTTTATTTCTTCCATGTAGCTGCATTAGTGAAGGTTTAGTAAGGAAAAATGTGTGTGTGTGTGTGTGTGTGTGTGTGTGTGTGCGCGTGCGTGTAGAGAGAAAGAGACAAAGACACAGAGAGAGAGAGACAGACAGAGAGAGAGAGAGACAGAGACAGAGAGAGAAGAGAAGAGGAGAGGAGAGAGAGAGAGAGGGGAGAGAGGAGAGAGAGATTAGAGAACTGAAAGTCCAGGAATTCCACAGGAATTTGCCCTTATGCGATTTTACAAGCAGAAGCAGGTAAGGTCGTTGTCCCCACATGCATTGTTCATGTTTGAAACAGGGAGTTTCAAGCCAAGAGGGATGTACAGTGAAGGGGAACAAGGACAACTGCAACTCACAAGCACAGCCGTCAGTTCTCATTTTCTTTAACTGTACTGATGTGAGTGCCCCGTGAAAGAAGCTAGTGCCCTTTGTCATCTTGCTAAACACAGCTCTGATCCTGCAGTCTGAGAAGCTGAAGGCAGATTCAGAGCCAGGTTGGGCATTTGCAGGCCAAGTGCTGTTTCTCATCAGTGAGATGAGCTAGCGGATCAATGTGTCTGAGCCACAAAGTGGCTGTCTCTTCACTTCTGCAATCCAAGTGTTAAACAAGAATCTCTCTTGTGGCCCATTCTAATCAGAGTAGTTGGGGATGTGTAGTTCCGTCTAGCCAGGGTGACACATTACAAAGCCACCACAATAGTCGCCCAGAAGATGAAGTATGATTCTGCCTGGGAGGCTTAAACGATTTATAGAATCTATGTTCATAGCACAGGGCCACATGGTGAATAGTTATAGGCGGTTTGATTTGTTGCAGACCCAAGGCAGGTAATGTAAATATGGTCTGAGTTGTGAATGGTTATAGAACTCTGAGGCAAGTACATTTTCAACTCTCAGATACACAATTAATATCTATGCAATTGATTTTGCAAGGATCAAATTAATCTAAGGCAATATGTTATTTAGATTCACTGAGAAGCTGGTGGCTCAAGTAATCCCTGGAATATGTAAGTGATAGAGCACAGGAAGAGAGCAGTTCAGAGCTCTGATTAATGTGGTGCTAAGGAGCCTGCAATCTATGTGTGGAGGTTTTTGCTTTCATTTTGTTTGTTATGCCTTATTTTTATTAAAATACTTTTCTACATTTATTTAATGCATGTGTGAATGTAGTGTATATCTGTGACAGTCTCTCTCTCTCTCTCTCTCTCTCTCTCTCTCTCTNTGTGTGTGTGTGTGTGTGTGTGTGTGTGTGTGTGTGATAGTATATTCAGGCAGGGTTAGAGAAGAGCTTTAAAGAATCTATTTTCTTCTGTCACATGTTTGTGTGTGTGTGTAAATGAACTATGGTGTCAGGCTTAACATCAAGGGCCTTTATTACTGAGACAATTGACCAGCCCACAGTGATGCTGTAGTATTAGTATTTCTAATAATGCTTTTGTTTCTGTCAGAAAATTAAATGCAATCACTACATGAGTAAGAAACAAACGCCTTGCCTGATGATTCTGTAATAATGAAACCAAGTCCTACCCTTTAAACTAATAAATAACAACTGACAGAATATTAAGTTTTCACGTAAACTACAAAGTTGTATTCTACATTTTAGCTTCCATTCTAAGATGCAGGCTTTCACTTTATTCTCTAATAGGACAATTCACATTGCTAAGTGAGTATTTTGATATATGTATCTAACATCTCTAAATTTTAGAATATAAAAATTGGAGGCAGTTTATAAAAATGCTCAAGATTGATATAGAAAACATTGGGACAATTAAAAATGTTGAAGTAAGTTCTACTACCTTCGCTAAAATTCATCTATGTGTATTACCAAATCTTTTGTCTTCTTTTTTCATGGATTCATATTAATTTAATAAGGAACAGTATTTGGAGTTGCGTATTTTGCAAATGCATATATCCTGTGTTGATTGTGCCTACGTGTGTTCCTTCTACCTTTGCTTTCAGATGCTAGTACTTGATTTTCCATTTCCTACTTACAAATTAAGTTTTTGTTGTTGTTTTCCACACAGGAGAACAATCACAGGCTCTCTTGCTGTACTAGTGTGGTTGGCCTGGTAGCACTTGGCCAGTATTTAGGATGGTGGGGTATCTCATTACACTACCTTTCTTGTAGATAACCGTCCAGTGTGCATTAAACTGCTCACTGTAAAGGTCAACATGGCACATAGTCTTACTAGAAAATGCACCGTTATCACAAATTCATCAGCCTTGAGTTTTCTAACTTCATCTAGTCTGTACCTTTAGTGATGTCAGAAATGTTAGTGCTAGACAATAATTATCTTTAAAGTTTCTCCATCTATCAAGTTAGTCCTGGATAACAAAATATCTTTAGCTTTAAATGTGTCTGTGTCTGTGTGTGTGTGTTTCCAGACTCTTACTTTCCTACATTATTCCTTGAACTTTAAGGGTTAGGAACATGCATATTTCTTTATGAATAGCTTCAGTGAACAGCAACAATTTTTGGCGAAATAATCTTACCTGTTTATGCTTATGAAATTGCTAAGGAAGTACATGTCTTCTATAGTTCTTGTGTAAACAAACCCACTTTTCCCCTCTACAGAGGAGAATATTTTGCAACATACTTTCCATTGGACCTAGAATCTCTTTGTCTTACAAGGATGTAATCCTAACTCTACCAGTAGTAGTGATATGCCACGCTGGTATTAATAATCAATATTAATAATGGTTATTTGCAGATTTCAGTATTTGATTTGGAGTAATTTCATTTGAGGTATTGTCTCACTACATCAACAGACGAATCTGGAACCGACACTCCTCTTGTTCACATCTACTAATTTGGGGATTGTGTTGACTACTTCCTTGGTTTGTAGCTTTGTTTGCTAGGTAGGTAACCTTAGCAAAAAGGGATCATTCTAAAAATCCCTTGAAAAGCATTTTTCCTTGGTCACAAGGAACATTCTATTATATTCTTTACTGAATGTATATTTTAGTTTTAATCTTCTTTTAAGATAGTTAACTAAAATAAATTTATTTTTCTATAATACTACAGAAAAAATCAGAACAAGACATACAAGGTTAAGAATTATATGATGTTTGCAGTCTAGTGCCAAATCTAGTGCAAGGGAAATGAAAAATGAAGCACGGCAAGCAAAGGGTAAATGAGTTGGTTTTAGATGACTAGGTCACCAACCAAGAGAGTTATGCTAATGAATGCCTAGGGTCACAGCATTTAAGAGATGGGTGTAGGAATAATTAGGCTAGCCTGTGTTATACCACTGCATTTTAACATTCTATCTCAAGGCAAAATAAAATAATACAAAAGAAATTACTTTAAAATTTACTCCTTCATTCAAATTCACTCATAAGTGTGCAGTAGTCTAATACATTCCAACTACATAATTTTACTCAGTTTGTGTCTTCTATTGATTAAATACATCAATACCATAACAAAAAATCACTTAAGTCTATACTAATATGAATGAAGTAGACTTTTGGTACATAGCAGAATTTTTTGAGAGTATATCTGTATGAAGAGTAGGTTAAGTGTTAATGTGGCGGCACACACCTCTAATCCCACCTCAGAAGCAAAGGCAAGCCAATAGCCATGAGGTATATGTTAGCCTGGCCTACTTAGTAAGTTCTACTCTAGAAAAGTTCACAACCTGATCTTGCTTGTCTAAACAAACAAACAAACAAAAAGAAAGTGAGCCATGTGTATTTTAAACACCTTTGATCTTAGCACTAGGGAGGTAGAGACAGGTGAATATCTACATAGTAAGGCCCCATCTTTTTTTTTTTTTTTTTAAAAGGTAGATTGGTGATTTATTTTTCCCTAATTTTAAAATGAAAGTTCAAGATGCTTTACCGAAATGTTATTCTTTAAAAAGATAAATGACAGAAGTGTTGTCAAACAATTCAATCAAAATATTCAAACATTTCAAACATCATGATACAATTAAAGAAGATGAAAACAATTTAAAACCAAGTGTTATGTATTGAGTATTAGAGATAATTAAGATTAAAGTATTAATAATGTAGGATTACAGAGTGGTGAAATACTTGTGTATAAAAGAGTACCATAATAAACAATGGATTTTATTTCTATCAAAAAAATCACTCTGCATTAATATTATAATATATAGAGATGAAAGTACTAGTAACTTTTAGATGAAACGTTATCTTTTATATTTAAGGGAAGAGCATATTGAGATGATTTGTTCATTTCTGAGTAAACACATTCTATTATACTGAATATCAAACATGTAAGGAGGTATTTGGTACATCTTCAAACTGCACATGTGTTAGAGTCTGAGTGGCATTATTTTTTAAATCTTGACACTAATATTTACTCTATATGTGATCACTCCTTCTTCATTTTCCTTATCTTAAAATGAGAACAATAATTTTGCCTACTTCAGACGACTGCTGCATGCATTAAATACAATGAATAATGAATGTGAAGCCATTAGCTCACTGCCCAAACCCAGATAAGCCTTCAGTAAGTGCCTATTGTTTTTGTAGCTATTGTGGTAGCTGCAAGACATACAGTACAAATAATAACAAAAGGGAGACTTTACATGGAAAAATTTATCTTAATGTCTAAGCAATGAAAAATTTATTCCTTCATTCAACAAGCATTGTTGAGCGCATCGTCTGTATCCACAGTAGCACTAATGGAATGCAAACGAAGATGCTACATTGTCTCTATGCTGTGGAAATGCCTGGTACAGTGAGAGAAGCTGGAAAATCAAATGATACTATAATAC
Organism: Mus pahari; assembly: GCF_900095145.1. NCBI lineage: Eukaryota > Metazoa > Chordata > Mammalia > Rodentia > Muridae > Mus > Mus pahari. The sequence goes on along the minus strand of NC_034597.1, from coordinate 81,765,194 downwards.
AGTCCAAAGAATTTATAATAGCAGCACACAATAAATTCTCTATAAAACAGCACAGAAAATATTGACCTTGACTTATGAGAAATCCTACAAAAATGTGTATGGTTCATGACACTAACGTCTCCAAACTTGAGAATGAGAATGCTGAGCTGTGCTGCAAGATTTTCTAGGCAGGTGGATTCAGTAAGGACAAAGATAAGATGAAATGAAAGGATCTAATACAGCCAAAGAGTTGCAAATGCTGACTGAAGTAGTCAAGGAGAGTTTAACAGTAAGGGAGGTAACTTTTATTATGAAGAATCTAGACTGTGAAGTTCATTTTGTTGTCTTCTTTGCAGTTACCAGCATAATTCAATCATCTCCTCAAATAGATTAACTTCAGAGAAAAGAAAAGATGCATGGCAAGTGAATAATTGTATAAATAATAAAGACCTAGGATTCCTTTTGCTGTAACAGAAGAATAGACATTGGATAAAAAGCGATGAAAGAAGCCCATAATGTTTGACAGCTTTTGATTTTGCTTTTCAAACTGATTAATTTTGGCACCATCATATTTGACGCATTCAGTAATCAATTGAAGACAATTATTTCAATCCAAAAGGCTTTCACCAATCTTTAAAAAAAAAATCTTGCATAATTAAGCAATTATTACAGCTTGAAAAATACTTTCTAGAAAACTGATTTCTACAATGCATTTTGTTATTAATATTTAGCATTTCAAAATACCTCTAGGAGAATCTATGGTCTTGTGAAATATTCCTTGTTTCTGCATTGAGACACATGTGAACTGTTTATTCCATTCTGTCACATACAAAAGCCATTTGTTGTTTATGAGAAGGACCAGTAAAAACCCATTGCTCTTATCTGCCAGTTTGAACACTTTGTCCTTGGTTGTCTCAATGATGTCTGGAACATTTGTCACAGCTTCTTACACTTTAAGCATTTATCAGTCTTAATAATTAAATAGAGTCCAGTAAAGGAAATCTTATGAGAGGCATCGTGCAGCTTGTAGGATGATAATTATCTAGCAAAGATGAATGCATACAAATTTCATTGAGTTCAAATTAAGTTTAAGTTTCAAATATGAATGACAAAATAAATGTGAAAAATGCATCACCCTGCATTATACATCATTCCACATTCACCACTTTGGGGAATAATACATAGATAATGACTTTGATGCAACATCTAAGTTTTCATGTTCTCCTTAGATCCAGAAAATATGCCAGTCTTCTTCCTGGAGTAGACATCAGAGTTCCAGCAAACACCAAAAGAACAAGGCACCAATACCCAGAATAACAAAAAAAAAAAAAAAAAAAAAAATCACCGTGATCATTTACATTAGAAGAGCCATGTCCACTACCAATGACAGTTATTTAAATAATGAAGCTTTGCCACCTAATGGCATATGAGTGAGGGTCCATGGAGCCCTTCATACACATAACAGAGTTGCTTCAGTGGTCTTACCAAAAATCAAAGTGTTGGACTTCCTTAGTACATGCTGATTTTCTTTTGGGGGGGGGGCGAAGAAGAATGAAACTTCTCTAGTGTTGATTGAACCATATCAATAGTTCATTTAAGAATTTTTCTCACTAGGTTTCATTATAGCTTGATTAAAAAATAATCTAAACAGTAAAGTTAGTAAATCCAGGAGCTGGAAAGGTTCATAGGCAAACACATTGATTATCAGAACAAATGAATTCAGTTCATGAATATTTCTGATTTTCTGACGATACTTTATGGATTTGACAAAACTTAATGACTTTCTACATTCTATTTTTAATAGAAATAGTGGCAGATTTTTTTTTTCTCCCGGTGATGATTTTGAGTCACTATGTTGTTCCTAAAATCCTTTTTGAGTCGATCATTCAACAGAGTAGTTTATAAAATATTCTATGACCACTAAAATATAACATTTGCCATATAGTATTACTTCCAGTATTTAAGTGAATAATTACTTCCCGTGCTATTTCATTGTTATTGCATTTTATTGTGTTTCCTTTGCAGTTCCTCTTCAGTGAACTCTGATCTAGAAACTCTGCCAGCTTTGCATCTAAATATGAGTATAGATGTGAAGTGCTTATTCAAAAATTGGTAGTGCTTAACTAAATCTGACAACAGGGATCTGTGTTAAGTGTGCATATTATAATTATTGAAAACATAGTACATTTGGCTTTTATTATGTGAGTGCATACACTTCACACAATGAGTGCTGCCAGTGAATGGTGTATGAGTACTTGTTGTTAAGTACTTCGGTGGCACTTAAGCACTTAATAGAGATTCGGTACGCGGTGACAATGAAGGGTTTTAATGAATCATGAGAGTTTTAAAAGTAACACTGATGCCAGACTTGATATCTGTGAAATGGTTTACATTCTCATTTTCACATAAGAGAACTTGAACTCTGGAGTAGTTATATGAACCGTGAATGAATACTTGAAAGTGAGAGACAGAGGGAAACATCTCCTGGAGTACCATTTCCGTGCAGATGTTTCTAAACTGAGAGGATTAGAAAAGGCAGTGTGAGCAGGTTACACTGTGAGAGTGGCTCATGAATATCCTTCTGATGTGTTCATTAAATAGACGTTATTTGGGTTTACTGCATCTGTTTCTTCTTTCCTTGGTTGTTAACTGATGCGGCTCATTCCTCGCATTAATTATGCACTACTTCTGAACCCACCTCTCTACCAAGTTCATCGAAGAAAAAGGCTCTGGTTTATTACTTTTTGTACCCATTGAAGTATCCCTTCATAACAGGATTTCCAATATTATCATATCAGAGAACAATGCAGTTTTACTTTCCAAATGAAATGCATATTTGATTTAAAGGGTGTTAAAGCTCTGTTAGGATTTCAAGAAGTTTGTAATAGAAGCTCTAGGGTAGTGTTCAAGATTGCTGAGAAATTAAGTCTTGTGTTGGACCTGTGTATGGGTCTCTCTGCACTTTGATAATCAGGGTGATACACAGGGGTGGAAAAATGAGTTGATGTTACTTACAAATATAAACCGTATTTTCAGCATAGTCACAGACAGAGATATATGTGCCAAGTATGACTCTAGGGATGACTATTGTTCATTATTACAACCACATATAGGTGGACATCTATACCTACTATTGTTAGCTTACTGCAGGATACAGGCTGCAGGCCAACTACAGGCTCCTGTCTGCTTATTCTATCTTGGTGAAAGATATAAAATAATACTTACACTAGGCATGGTGGTGCACACCTTTAATCCCAGCACTTGGGAGGCAGAGGCAGGAAGATTTCTGAGTTCAAGGCCAGCCTGGTCTACAAAGTGAGGTCCAGGACAGCCAGGGCTATACAGAGAAACCCTGTCTCAAAAAACAATAATAATAATAATAATAATAATAATAATAATAATAATAATACTTATAAGAAGCTTAGGGAAGATGCTTATATATATTAAGCTTATATTTTCAAAGCATGTTACAAGTACATAATGAATATCAATATTGTTTGTTTGATTAAATACAGGCACAGCAGATGTTGATATCTATGAAGTCATTTAGATGGTATATTTAATATTTTCCTAAGGGTAAAAGGATATCTATGTGTGTATGTAGGAAGTGGCGATATGCTATCTTAGGCTTATCCTGACATGAAGTACAAATTGTACAAAATACGTCTCTCTGCTGTGTCTATGCTCCAAAATACTGTTTCAACCAATGAATACAAAAGATTTAATTCTGTCACATAACTTGTAACCGGTGATTATACTCCATTTATTTATACATTTATTTATTTAAAGACTTTTTATTTATCGAGGATTTAATATGCATATGTACTATGTTTGCATCACTTCCACACCTCCTACAAATCCACCTTTGTCCTCCACTGCCTCCTGCAAAACTTACAACTTCTTCTTTTATATTTTTCTTTTATATTTTTATAGGTGTGTGTATGTATATGTGTGTGTGTGTGTGTGTGTGTGTGTGTGTGTGTGTGTGTGTGTGCATGTGTATCTGTTTTTAAAATCTACAGATTTCCATTATCTTTTCTTAGTTAGTCAATCTGGTTCTCATTCCTTCAGCTTCCACTGACTGCTAAAGTGCTTTGTGTAGGAGTGGGGCCCTGTAGAAATGTTTTTCTAACTATTTTAGTAAGACTGTTGTTTTGGTCTTTCAAGGTCTTTTGTATTATTATTTGAGGTGGGTTTTAATGAAAATGGACCCCAGAGGTTTATGGGAAGTGGCGCTATTGGGAGGTATGGCCTTGTTGAAATAGATATGGCCTTGGATTACTTCTGTCATTAGGGACTTTGTGTTTCAGATGGTAAAGCCAGTCCTAGTATCTTTCTCTTCTTGCTGCCTGCTTATTCAGACATAAAACCCTCAGCTACTGCTCTAGCATCATATCTGTCTGCATGTTGACACACTTTCCACCATGATGATAAAGCACTAAACTTCTGTACTATAAGCCAACCCCAATTAAATATTTTTCTTTATAAGAATTGCTGTGGTTATGGGATCTCTTTATAGAAATAGAAACCATAAATGAGGGTTTATTATTAAGAATGTATAGGAACAATAAGAAAACGAAAAGAGATCAGGGGGATAAAAATTGGTAAAGAACAAATAAAGGTATCACTATTTGCAGATGATATGATAGTATACATAAGCTACCCCCAATATTCTACCAGAGAACTTCTCTAACTGATAAGCAACCTCAGCAAAGTGGCTGGATACAAAAATTAACTCAAATAAATCAGTAGCCTTACTTTATACAAATGGTAAACAAACTAAGAAAGAAATTAGAGAAACAATTCCCTTCAAAAGAGCCAAAAATAATATAAAATATCTTGGGGTAAATCTAACCAAATGAGTGGAAGGCCTGTATGACAATAACTTCAAGTCTCTCAAGAAAGAAATTAAAGAAGATCTCAGAAAATGCAGACGTCTCCCATGCTCATGGATTGGCAGAATTAACATAGTAATGATGGTCACCAAAAACAATCAATAGATTCAATACAATTTCCATCAAAATCCCAGCACAATTCTTCAAAGATATGGAAAGAACAATTTTCTTTTCTTTTCTTTTCTTTTCTTTTCTTTTCTTTTCTTTTCTTTTCTTTTCTTTTCTTTTCTTTTCTTTTCTTTTCTTTTTTCTTTTCTTTTCTTTTCTTTTCTTTTCTTTTCTTTTCTTTCCTTTCCTTTTCTTTTCTTTCATTTCCCTTTCTTTCTTTCTTTCTTTCTTTCTTTCTTTCTTTCTTTCTTTCTTCCTTCCTTCNCTTCCTTCCTTCCTTCCTTCCTTCCTTCCTTCCTTTCTTTCTTTCTTTCTTTCTTTCTTTCTTTCTTTCTTTCTTTCTTTCTTTCTTTCTTTCTGTCTTTTGTATTTGTTTTTGTTTTGTTTTGTATTGTATTTTTGAGACAGGGTTCTCTGTATAGCTCTGGCTGTCCTGGAACTCAGTTTGTCCTGGAACTCAGATTGCAGGCTGGCCTCAATCTCAGAAATCCACATGTCTCTGCCTCCCAAGTGCTGGGATTAAAGGCATGCACAATCACGCCCAGCCACAATTTTCAAATTCATCTGGAAAGGCAAAAAACCCAGACTAGCAAAAACAATACTTAACATTGAAAGAACAGCTGGGGTAATCACCATGCCTGAATTCATCCTTTACTATGGGACAACAGTGATACAAATTATATGGTATTGGTACAGAGACTGACATGTTGATCAATGGAATAAAATTGAAATAAAACCACACACTACAAATACTTGATCTTTGACAAAGATGCCAAAAATATACAATGAAAAAAAATAAAGTATCTTCAATAAGTGATACTGATCTAACTGGCTGTCTGTATGCAGAAGAATGTAAATAGATCCATATTTGTTACCTTGTTCAAAGCTCAAGTTCAAGTGGATCAAGGACCCCACCATAAAACCTGATACACTGAGTCTAATAAAGGAGAAAGTAGGGAAGAGACTTAAACTCATTGGCACTGGGGGAAAATTCCTAAACAGAACTACAATGGCTCACACTCTAATATCAATAATTGATAAATGGGAGCTCATGAAACTGGAAAGCTTTTGTAAGGCAAAGGACATAGACAATAAAAGAAATCAGTGAGATATATATATATATATAGATTGGGAAAAAAATCTCCATTAACCCCACATATGATAATACCCAAAATATATAATGAATATAATAAGTTAATCACCAAAAGATTGAACAACACAATAAAAAAAATGAGGTTTATAACAAACTGAGAATTCACAACTGAGGAATCTCAAATGACTCAGAAGCACCTAAAGAAATGTTCAAAGTCCTCAGTGACCAGAGAAATGCAAATCAAAATGACCATGAGATTCTATATTACACCAGTCAGAGTCTTTAAGTGCAAAAATAGAGGTGACAGCATGCTGTCATGGATGTGGAGAAAGAGGAACTCTTCTCCTTTGCTGGTGGGATTGTAAACTGGTACATCTGGAAACCATACTGGAGGTTCCACAGAAAACTGAAAATAGATCTACCTGAAGACACAGCTATGCCACTCTTGGGAGTATACTCAAAAGATGCCCCACACTGCCACAGGGGCATGTGCTCCATTATATTCATAGCGCCTTATTTGTGATAATTTCTAGCTGGAAGCTGGAAACTACACCTAGATGTTCCATGACAGAAAAATGGATACAGAAAATGTAGTTCATTTACACAATGAAATACTTATCAGCTATTAAAAACAAGGACATCTCCATTCATACTCTTTGGTTGGTGTTCATGGCTCATCCTTCTTCCACATATGTGACAGAGGATGGCCTTGTTGGACATCAGTGGGAGGAGAGGCGCTTGAGATTAAGAGTGTTCGAAGTCCTGGTATAGGGGAATGCAAGGGCAGGAAGACAGGAGTGGGGGATGCAGAGGGAGGGGGATAGGATAGGGGGTTTCCGAAGGGAGACCTGGAAAATGGAAAATACTGGAAATGTAAATAAAATATCAAAAAAAAAAAAAAAAAAAAAAGAACAAGGACATCCTGACTTTTGGAAGCAAATGAATGGAACTAGAAAATATCAACCTGAGTGAGGTAACTCAGACCCAAAAGGACATGCATGTTATGTACTCACTAATAAGTGGTTATTAGCCAAAAACAAAAATATGCACAGAATACACAGTCCACAGAATTCAAAAGGCTCAACAATCTGAAGTTCCCAAGTGAGGACTTCTCACTTGGGAGGGAGAAGAAAGCAATCACAAGTGGGGAGGAAGGGACCTGGGAGGGAAAGTGGACAGGGGTTTGTGGTTAAGTGGGTGTGGGGGCTGGGGAGAGGGGAACCTGATCTGGTATTACAGGAGGGAAAAGGACTGAAGCCCTGAGGCCCAGCAGAAAGATTTGAAACAGGCAACTTCAGGAGGAGGTTGGGGGGGACCCTCTAGAATGCACCAGAGTCCTGGGAGGTGAGAGTCTCTCAAGACTCAAAGGGAGAACCTTAGATGAAATGCCCAACAGTAGGAAAAGGGAACTTATAGAACCCACCTCCATCAGGAAGAAAGGGCATCAAATGAGGGGCGGGGATCCCACAGTCACAACTCTGACCCATATATGTTTCTATCTAAAAGAATTACAGGGATGCAAATGAGAGGAGCCTGAGGAAAAGAAGGTCCAGTGACAGGCCCAAAGAGGATCCAGCTCAAGAGGATGTCCCAAGGCTTGACACTATTACTGAGGCTATGGTGCTCTCACAAAAAAGGGACCTAGCATGACTGTACTCTGGAAGACCCAACAAGCAGCTGAAAGAGTCAGAGGCTGATAGTTGCACCCAACCAATGGACTGAAGCTGATGACCCCTGTTGTTGAGTTAGGGAAAGACTAAAAGAAGCTGAGGAGGAAGGGGACCCTGTAGGAGGACCAGCAGTTTCAATTAAAATGGACCCCTGAGATCTATCATACATTGGGCCAACAAACAGGCAGCATATATCAACTGATATAAGGTCACCAACACACATACAGAGGACTACTGGGTCCGTGTTCATTCAGAGATGATGCACTTAACCCTCAAAAGACTGGAGGCCCCGGGGAGTTTAGAGGTCAGGTGGTGTGGGTGGTAGGGACATTCATGTGAAGACAGAGGTCTGGGGAGGAGCTATGGGATGTGGAGCAGTAGGATGGAGGACAGTGGAAGGGAATAAAATATGGAGTGTAAAAATTAATTAATACAAAAGTGCACAGGAACGACATTTCACAGAAGAGATTATAATTCATCAGTTTTCAAGTAATCAGAGCAATAATCTTTCAACTCCTACTTCTCTCATGTGCCTGAGGCTTGATTAAATGTGTTGGGTGAGAAATTTCCCTTTTGTGGCTAGGCACCTCATAATCACTTGCTGTAAATGGAATATTGACTCTATGCAATCTTATGTATGAACAGTAGCTATGATATATTAATTAAGAAAACTGAGATACACAATTTAGTATGTACATCAATGTACACATTCATATATGGGCCTTTACTTTTCAACTTTTGTGTACAAATTAAAATGAAGAAAATACATCAGTATAAGAAACAGCTCTTGTCTTTGGACAATGAGCTTGTCAGGCCAGCATTCTCTTTGTGGCATAGGAGTGCTGCTGTTGTTGCTAAGATCCTAAATAGTCAGTACACATCCTGAAGAACTCTCTTGATATTATCTCACTGTCCTCATCTGCTCCCCTTATTCTAAAAAGGAAGCAGGAAGACAGATGCATGAGTAAGATTTTTCTCTATAAACATTAAATATCTAACAAAAGTAACCTGTCAAATAATTTATGTAGAAATTTAGCATTTGCATGCCTTTTCCTCTCCATCTCTCAGGTTTCTTTATTTACTTCTAGTGGGTAGAATAATAATCACACCAGGTAATTTAGTTTGTCATGAACTTAATCCTTAAGTAATACACTAAAATAATAAAATAAATTTAGTTCTGCTATGTTCCTTCATAAGATATACTTTTGATATCAAATTATTTTTTAATTAAAAAGATATATTTTTAACTTATGAAAAAGATGAAACTAAAATTTAAACATTCATTTTTATTTTTAAATGTATGTGTCCTGGTTTCTTAGGTACAAATTTCTTTTCTCCTAAGTGTTAAAGTGGGCGTGTAGTGGCATAGATTCAGTATTCTATCATTTAAAAAGTTAATTCATTTTCACAACTTTAAATATACTTGTTAGAAATATGGGGAATATACGTTTTTTGAATGTTGGGATTATGAATTACAAATGCAGCTGAAAGCTTTAAGTTGGGCTTGACGGGCTGTTGTAGTAGGAGATGGAAGACAGTGGTGCTGAGGGTGATTTCAGAGGCCTGGCTTAAGAATTTTAGTAAATTGCCTAGAGATCATTCTTGTAATATTTTGGTGAAGAAAGTTGTTGTTTTTGACCTTGTTTGAAGAGTTTGCCTGAAGCTCAGGTGAAGTGATTTTAATTGCATTGGTAAAGGAAATCTTATAGACTCTATCCTGTGTTCAGAAGAACATTTTGATGAAACAGAGCCAGTTGCAGAAGAAAAGATACAAAATGTATGGTTCAAGAATTAGATGGGTGTCAGAAATTGGGATAGAGCTAAATCATGTGTTCAAGGAGATATACAGATTAAAATTATTAAATGGGATTAAGCATGTGGTGACTTCAGGGCAATATCCCAACCACCAGCTAACATTTCATATTGTGAAATGGAATTAAAGAATGACTGGGTCCAGGATTGGTAATATTCACCTTTAATCCCATCACTCAGGAGACAGAGGCAAGGAGATCTCTGAGTTTAACACTGGCTTGGTTTACAGATCAAATGCAAGGATATCCAAATTTAGGCAGTAAAGGAATCCAAAACCGTTGAAAACTGAAAGTTGGTAAGGACATAATTAAACACCAGAGCTACTTTCTAATCCCAGCAAGTAGCAGAACTTGGCAGCCTTGGCCACATTATTCTGGTTTAAGAATCAAGAATGGAGGCTCCAGAGGACTCTCCACACCATAGATCCTCGGGATCACGGTCCTTGAGATCACTGGTGAATGGAACACAATCAACTCCAGAGAATCCAGCAGGGGCTTGTGCCTGCAGGAACAGGGACAAAGGAACACTGCCTGCCTAGAGGCAGGGTTCCAGTCTGGTTGCTGCCACCCCTGCCATCTCTCTTCTGGACTCCAGTGGAGACAGCTGAGCACTCGGGAGGACTCTCTACACCACAGGTCCTTGAGATCATGGGTCCTCTGGATCACGAAGGGAGAGTCGGCCTACAGGGAGGGCTCTGACCCCAGGACTCAAAAGGAGGATCAGAGCTCCAGAATTCTGGACACCTGCCTTGCAAGAGGAGAGCTTGCCTGCAGAGAGTACTCTGACCAAGGGGATGCAGGGGAGAGTTGGATTCCCAGGAGTGCTGACAGGGGCTAACAGAATCACAGGAGGATCAAACTCCAGTCAGAAACAGCTTGAAAATTAACACCAGAGACTTCCAGATGGTGAAAGGCAAACTTAAGAATCTTACTAACAGAAACCAAGAACAAGTAGGCACCATCAGAACCTACCCCAACACACCCGAAAAGCAAGATGTGGATTTAAAATCATATCTCATGATGGTGGTAGAAGATTTGAAGAAGGACATTAATAACTCATTCAAAGAAATGCAGGAGAACACTACTAAGCAAGTAGAAGCCCTCAAAGAGGAAGCACAAAAATCCCTTAAGGAATTACAAGAGACCACTGCTAAACAGGTAGAAGTCCTTAAAGAACTACAGGTAAACACTACTAAACAGGCAGAAGAAACACAAAAATCCCTTAAAGAATTACAGGAAAACACTGCTAAACAGCTAGAAGAAACACAGAAATCCCTTAAAGAATTAAAGGAAAACACGGCTAAATAGCTAGAAGAAACACAAAAATCCCTTAAAGAATTACAGGATAACACTGCTAAACAGCTAGAAGAAACACAACAATCCTTAAAGAATTAAAGGAAAACACAACCAAACAGAGGACAGAATTGAACAAAATCATTAAGGATGTGCAAAAGGAAGTAGAAACAATTAAGAAAACCCAAAGGAAGACAACTGTGAAGATAGAAACCCTGGGAAAGAAATCAGGAACCATAGATGTGAGCATCAGCAACAGAATACAAGAGATGGAAGAGAGAATCTCAGGTACAGAAGAATCCATAGGGAACATGGACACAACAATCAAAGAAAATGCAAAATGCAAAAAGATCCTAACTCAAAACATCCAGAAAATCCAGGACACAATGAGAAGACCAAACCAACAGATAATAGGAGTAGATGAGAATGAAGATTTTCAACTTAAAGGGCCAGCAAATATCTTCAATAAAATTATAGAAGAAAACTTCCCAAACCTAAAGAAAGAGATGCCCATGAACATACAAGAAACCTACAGAATCCCAAATAGAGTGGAAAAGAAATTCCTCCCAACATATAATAATCAGAATAACAAATGCACTAAATAAAGACAGAATATTAAAAGTAGTGAAAGAAAAAGGTCAAGTAACATATAAAGGCAGGCCCATTAGTATTACTCCAGACTTCTCACCAGAGACAATGAAAGCCAGAAGATCCTGGACAGATGTTATACAGACACTAAGAGAACAAAAATGCCAGCCCAGGCTAGTATACCCAGCTAAATTTTCAATTACCATAGATGGAGAAACCAAGGTATTCCATGACAAAACCAAATTCACACAATATCTTTCCACAAATCCAGCCTTTCAAAGGATAATAAAGGGAAAACACCAACACTAAGAAACTACACCCTAGAAAAAGGAAGAAGGTAATCCCTCAACAAAACCAAAAGAAGACAGCCACAAGAACGGAATCCCAACTCTAACAACAAAAATGACAGGAACCAAAAATTACCTTTCTTTGATTTCTGTTAACATCAATGGACTCAATTACCCAATAAAAAGTCATAGACTAATAGACTGGCTACACAAACGGGACCCTACATTTTTCTGCTTACAGGAAACCCACCTCAGGGACAAAGACAGAGACTACCTCAGAGTAGGCTGGAAAATAATTTTCCAAGCAAATAATCCTAAGAAACAAGCTGGAGTAGCCATTCTAATATCAAATAAATATCAACCCAAATTTATCAAAAAAGACAAGGAGCGGCACTTCATACTCATCAAAGGTAAAATCTACCAAGATGAACTCTCAAACCTAAATATGCTCCAAATGCAAGGCAAGCCACATTCATTAAAAAAACTTTAGTAAAACTCAAAGTACACATTGCACCTCACACAATAATAGTGGGAGACTTCAATACTCCACTCTTACCAATGGACAGATCCTGGAAACAGAAACTAAACAGAAACACATGGACACTAACAGAAGTTATGAAACAGTGGATTTAACAGATATCTACAGAACAGGAGTGTCTGTTCATGAAGGCCCAGAGTGGTCATTGTATAAACCTGTGAAGGTGAAGCCTAGATTGCCTTGAAGACCCTAAGATATTCTGCATGCCAGAGATGTAAAATATCTGCCAAGGGATGCTGCTGAGAGTTCAACTTGCCCAAGGAAAAGAATTTTGCTTCAGTCATACAGCTGGAAGGAGGTGGACATCTGAAGAGCATTTTGATATTAAACATGGAAATGTAGAATTTGGGGTGTGGCCATATCTTTTCAGACCTTGCTTTTGTCCAGTATTTTGTCAGTGTGATCACTTCCCTACATTTTGGAACGGGAAGGTGTTCTGGTTTTTATATGCTCAGCCCAGGGAGTGGCACTATTAGAACGTGTGGCACTGTTGGAGTAGGTGTGACCTTTTTGGAGTAGTACTATGGGTGTGGTATTTAAGACCCACATTCTATCTGCCTGCAAACCAGTGTTCTTCTAGCAGCCTTCAGACACAGATGTAGAACTCTCAGCTTCTGAGAGTTGCCATGTTCCTGTCTGGATAATGGACGGAACCCCTGAACCTATAAGCCAGCTCCAACTAAATGTTGTTCTTACAAGTGTTGCCTTGGTCATGGTGTCTGTTCAAAGCAGTAAAAACCTGCTGAGACAGAAGGTTTGTGTTAGAAGTATGTGAACTGCATTCTGATTTTGATTTTATAGGGGACTACAGTAAAAGAATGCATGAATCATCAAAGAGACTTTCAACTTTGGACTTTTAAACACTGATGAGACTGTGATAGGCTATGGGAAGCTTTAGAGATGGACTTAATGAAATTTGTATTATATACTGGCTGCAAGTTGATAGGAATCATGGAGAGGTATGTGGCTGGGTTAATAAGTATGTTCTCCTTAGACTCAAGAGTGTGAATGTTTGGCCCATAGGAAAAGGTATGATTAAAAGGTGTGGCCTTGTTGATACAGGTGTGGCCTTGTTAGAGAAACTGTATCATAGTGAGAGAAGGCTTTGAGGTCTCCTATCCTCAAACTATATTCAGTGTGGCACACAGTCTCCTTCTGCTCCCTGTGGATAAAGATGTATGTCTCTACAAGACTCCCTGAGCTCTGCCTAATATTTGTCTGTGGATATCTGCATCTGTGGATTTCTGTCAACTGCTGCATGAAGTCTCTCAAAAGACAATTATTCTAGACTCCCATCTGTCAGCATAGCAGAATATCATTAACATTGTCAGGGTTTGGCTGGCTTCTTCCTATGGATGGGTCTGAAATTGGACCAGTCATTTGTTAGCTTGTCCCTCAATTTGTGCTCTAAGGTGTGCCCTTGCCCACCTTATAGACAGAGATTTTTTTTTTTTTTTGATGTGTTTTGTCAGGTTGGCCATCCCATCCTTCTCTAGCACCCAGAAAGGGTGAATCTATCTGAAAGAGAAATGGATTTGAAAAAGGATGTATAAAGCTCACATAAACAACATTGCCAAAGATTCTATACCTAGCTTGAGTTCTAATTGCCAATATTCTCCACAGTGCCCTAGTAATTTGTACTCTTCCAGTGGTTTAAGATGGGAGGAAAGGGGTTTTTAAGAATACACTGTATTTGTGGTTATTTAATCATGAAAATAAATGATACTAACATAACAACAACAACAACTACAACAGATGTAGGATGCTCAGTTCCTCTAGCACCATGCCTACTTAAATGCTGCCATGCTTCCCACCATGATGATAATGGACTAAGCCTCTGAAACTGCATGCTAGCCCCAATCAAATACTGTTCCTTATAAGAAGTATCTTGGTCACAGTGTCTCTTCACAGCAATGGGAAGCCTTAAGTAATGTGTACAGCAAGAGCATTTACCTACTGACCCATAAAAATGATGCCTACATCATTGTTTGCGATGATGTAGGTAATTTAAATAAGGAAATTGCAACATTATCATTTGTCTATATTCCTTGTTTTATACCTTCAGGGTTGATCCTCTGATATTAGAGATAAGCAGTTGGTATGCTCGTCCCTAAAGATTATTTCTCCCACTCTCAGCATTTCTTATTTTCCTATAATTCTCTGTATAGGGTTGAGGCCTTTTGGGCTTCCCCTGTTCACCTTAACGTTTTCAATTTTGCTATGTTTGTATGCTCTAAGAGAATGAATGATGTAATGATAGTGTAATCTCAAAAAAAGTACCCCAAATACATTAAAATAAAAAACATTCTACAATGTATATTTCTTCTTTTCATGCACAAACACATGTTCAATATTATATTTTTGTCAAAACTCTGCATTTAAATCTTTGGATTTTTTTCAGACAATATACCTTTTCTACACTAAGTCCTTCAATTCCTTTTAAGATATCAATAATAATTTAACATTTTTATTTCCATCAACTATCTGCATAAACTATATAGTTATAACATTTCTCTAATTCCCACATTATACTCAATATTAACTTTGACAAGATCATTGGAATCTGTTAGAAGCACTTCAAATTATGTCCCAGAAATCCCTTTTAATATTGATGCTCTAACAAACTTCCATGTAGTTTGTAGCACAAAGGAAGACAAGTTTGTTACTTAGTTGTGGAAACTCAAGGCTGTACAAGTTTTATAGTTTGAATTCCTTTCGATAGAGATTTCTTAGAGAATCTGTTCTTTGCCCTTTTATCTTCTAATTAATGCTTATATTGCTGGACTGTTGGCACCCTTCTCAATCTTCACAGCCAGGAGAATAATATCCTTTTCTCCTCTAGGCACCCATCACCTTATCATTTTCTGTTTTTGCTTGATCTTTTCACATCCTTTTAGAAATAAATCTAATTACATCTATCCTACCTAGGATAATGTTATTCACTCAATCATATTAAAAAGATGGACTGAGTAGGGCATTTGCCCGCCTTTGAAGAGATGCATGTGTACATACATATCTGAGTTTGATCCTCTTATTTGAAAATAATAGTTTGTTTGCAGTATGTTATATGATAGGGACTCCAGAAATTATAACACAGTCAAGTCTGAGCATCACTTACTCACATTTCACAAAGTGGAAAATTAAATGTTTCTTCTTTGTCCTTGGTTCATTACAGTTTTGGAAATATTGAGAAACAGGAAAGTTTGGAACAGATAATCAACTTTATTTTATAGATTTTGACACATCTGTTCTTTAAAGAAAAAAATAAGGATCTAGATCATGTGGAGATTCTGCTCCATGAAATTAATGCACTGATGTCAGTAGGATTTGAAGTTCTAGTTTCTAGTTTTATGGTTGTTTTATGGCATAAAGTTGATGAGTTCAATATGTATAATAAGAAAAAATCAACAGTTCATGTGCACACCCCCACCCCCACACCACATTATTTACCACATTCAATACACATGCACACACAGAAAAATGGACAATTTTTTAAATGAAATCTCCAAAAGACTATGCCTAATTAAAAAAAGAAACAATTCTTAATTGTATTTTTAGAATTAAAGAGGTTTCTTTTGTGTATGTGTGTGTACATACATATATAATATATCTTATATTTATATTTTCCAAATAATTTATATTTATAATTACATATAAAACATTTCTTATAATGTGTATTACATAATAATACTTTCTATAATATATATGCACATATTAGAAAGTCATAGATGGAGAAATGCGGGGCTGTGGGTGTGGGGGGAGAGGGGACTGAGAGACAACCAGCATGTGACCAGAGTTCTGGTACTCTGGGCAGGAGGAGATGAGAGGACTGCCCATGCCTTCCATGTGGGCCCGGTGGGCATATGGCTGTGTTAAGCCACTGACCCCACACAGCGGGTGGTCGACAAGGGGCAGCCCCAGGTATTAGGTTTTTAGCCTCCAGCATCCCATGCTGGATATGGTGAAAGAGCTGAGAAGAAAATAGGGGCCCACATGGCACCTGGCCCTGGGGATAAAGGGAGTACAGGGCAAGGGGAGAGGGAGCGCTGGATGGTTCCCACACCTGCAAGAGTCCTTGGTCAGGACCATGGCTGGAGCACAGGATGGCCTTCTGGCAGGAGGTTAGATGTGGCTAGTCAGGAGAAAGCCTATCCTATCATTCAAGCATGGTGGGCCTTGATGATCAGAGACTGTCTATGGTTTTAGAGCTTTATTATAGAAAAGCAGGGGGAAAGGAGAGGAAGTAGAAAGAAAGAGAGACTGGCCATGGCGATGTGGAGAGAGGGAGGAAGGGGAGAGAAAAGGAGAGCTAGAGAGTATGAAAGGTGAGGGCTAAAGAGAGCGAAGACGGGCCAAGCAGCCCCTCTTATAATGGGCTGGACTATCAGGCTGTTGCCAGGTAACTGTGGAGAGGAGCATATCTGGCTATAGCCAGGTAACTGTGGAGGTAGAGTTTAGCCAGAGTGCCAAAAGCTTGGGAAATTGTATGACTGATAGTCACAGAATTATGGACAGGCAACTGCTTCTGGGAACGTGGCTTGCCTTTCCATACCTTGTAGATTTCTCTATTGGGTCACTGGAGCAAGCCCCATTCAACCAAAATAGGCTGCCCACAGAGAAATACCTGTTATATTTATACACATTTGCAACCGGGATCATGAGGGTCTTCAGACATGCAGCAGAATGTTCTCTGGCATGGCATGAACTCCTAACATTATATGGGACCTCACTCTAGTTTGCTGCAGCCCTTAGTTATTTGTTACAGATAGGAGGATCTATAGCTCCATCTCTTTTTTTCATTCATCACACTGTTTATTTGTGTCTGTTCACTCTTTTTCTTGATCTGTCTCACCAGCAGCTTGTCTTTTTTATTAGACATTGAAAGGAACAACATTTGCTAGGACTCTAGGCACCATGTACTTGATTGGCATTTTATTACTTTCTACCCTTATCTTGACAGTTTCCCTCTAATTTCTTTAAGTTTTCTTTCTGTTCTTTCTTATTTTCTTAGGAAGTATGTTTTCTTTATGTCATTATTATTCTTGTCAAATATTGGCTCTAAAGCCAGGGACTGTCAAGTATTTTCTACAAATAGACAGATAGTGAATATTTTAAATGATACAAACCACATACAGATTATGTGAAAAAGCGTGATATTTTTAAAGCCTTTAAAACACTTCCAAAATATTATCAGATTTCTTGTTTATGAAGAGCAGCAGGTTTGATTTTAATAATATGCCTTAATATTCTCAACCCTATTTATGGTAAGATTTCTATTAATATGAGTTCACAAGTTTTTACACTTATTTAATATACTTCCATTTTCAAATATTTTCCAACTTCTATTTCTATTTTAACTTAGCACCATGGATATTTGAATTTTATATCTGACACATAAGCTATAATATTCAATTGTACAACATTTAATAGAGTTTTCTCTGGTAACACATTGGAAGGATAAAAATAGCAATTAATTATTTGCTTGATGACTTTAAATCCTAAAATTGCTTTATAAGAAGAAAATTTTACAATAAGAATCAAGCATATCAATTTCACTATAGAAACATCCTCATTGATTGGAATGGAATGTTGGTAATGTAAGGACATGATATTTTCCCATTAAAAGGGTAAGTAATAATAAAGTGATAAAAATGCTTTGGAAATAGTTTTAAATGCTACACATCATTGATATACTTATTTTTAAGGCAGATAATCACAATACCACTTCAAATGCAATCTAGTTTTATGATGCAACATTTGTTTAGGTTTTAGTTTTTATGAATTAATATATAGTTATAATGTTTTCTTTATGTAATATTTGAAGAATGTGTTTATCTTTTTTGCTGTTCTCTCTCTCTCTCTCTCCCTCTCTCTCTCTCTCTCTCTCTCTCTCTCTCTCTCTCTCTCTGTGTGTGTGTGTGTGTGTGTGTGTGTCTGTCTGTCTGTCTGTCTGTGTG
>NC_034597.1:81744198-81746955 GCF_900095145.1 Mus pahari | reverse complement strand
TGTGTGTCTGTGTATATGTGTATATAGGGTTTGTATGTGTGTATGTACGTAGTATATGTATGGACTCATGTGGGTGTTTATGGTGTGTATACCTTATTTGAAAGGGTTCTTCATAGATGTTTGTGCTCATGTGTATACAGAACAATGCCAATTTTTACCTCTATTTATGCTCTACCTTAAATTGAAGTCTCTCTTTGAACTTAGAGCTGACCTATTCAGCAATTCTGGCTGGTCAAAAACCTTGAGAGATATGGCATTTATGCTCCCTACACCCAGTGCAAGGGCTACAGAAGAATAATGCTGTGGCTGGCTTTCACGATGATGCTGGTGATCCAACCTTAGGTCTCTGGGCTTATTTGCCAAGCACGATTTACTCACTGAGCAATTTTATGCTCACTCGCTCACTTTATAATAGACATTTCAAAGTATTGAAATTATTGAAGTATTATGACAACCCCCCCACACACACACAAACCAAGAAAATATATTGAAAGATAATTGTAGTTTTCACTTCTCACCAAGGAAACGTCTCTTTGTGCCATTTGGAGACCACTACAGTAAACCACAACAAAAAATGCTGAGTTGTGAAATCAAGTCCCAAGGAATACATCTATAAAATACTCAAGCACTGAATGCTCAAAGGACTATGCAGAATGTGAGGGCAGAAACAGAAGGTTTCTGAGAGCTTGAAAATGAAGGACTTTGCTCTGAGATTCTGATTCCTAAGGAACATCAAAAGCTGTAAACATTAAGTCACACCAACAGGATTATGACAAAGTAAACACTGACAACAAAAATAATTTGTCTCGATATTCATAAGGAAAATTGGTTTGAAGTTCTCTATCTTTGTTGGGTCTTTACGTGGTTTAGGTATCAGAGTAATTGTGGCTTCGTAGAATGAATTGGGTAGAATACCTTCTGTTTCTATTTTGTGGAATTGTTTGAGAATTGGAATTAGGTCTTCTTTGAAGGTCTGATAGAACGCTGCACTAGACCCATCTGGTCCTGAGATTTTTTTGGTTGAGAGACTATTAATGACTGCTTCCATTTCTTTAGGGGATATAGAACTGTTTAGGTCATTAATTTGATCCTGATTTAACTTTGGTACCTGGTATCTGTCTAGGAATTTGTCCAATTCATCCAGGTTTTCCAGTTTTGTTGAGTATAGCATTTTGTAGAAGGATCCGATGGTGTTTTGGATTTCCTCAGCGTTTGTTGTTATGTCTCCCTTTTCATTTCTGATTTTGTTAATTAGGATGCTGTCTCTGTGTCCTTTAGTGAGTCTGGTTAAGGGTTTATCTATCTTATTGATTTTCTCAAAGAACCAGCTCCTGGTTTGGTTCATTCTTTGAATAGTTCTTTTTGTTTCCACTTGGTTGATTTCACCCCTGAGTTTGATTATTTCCTGCCTTCTACTCCTCTTGGGTGAATTTGCTTCCTTTTGTTCTAGAGCCTTTAGGGGTGCTGTCAAGCTGCTGGTGTATGCTCTCTCTAGTTTCTTTTTAGAGGCACTCAGAGCTATGAGGTTTCCTCTCAGGAATGCTTTCATTGTGTCCCTTAAGTTTGGGTATGTTGTGGCTTCATTTTCATTAAACTCTAAAAAGTCTTTAATTTCCTTCTTTATTTCTTCCTTGACCAAGGTATCCTTGAGGAGAGTGTTATTCAGTTTCCAAATGAATGTTGGCTTTGTATTATTTATGTTGTTATTGAAGATTAGCATTAGTCCATGGTGTTCTGATAGGATGCAGGGGACAATTTCAATGTTTTTGTATCTGTTGAGACCTGTTTTGTGACTGATTATATGGTCATTTTAGGAGGTGGTACCATGAGGTGCTGAGAAAAAGGTATATCATTTTGTTTTAGGATAAAATGTTCTGTAGATATCTGTTAAATCCATTTGTTTCATAACTTCTGTTAGTTTCACTTTGTCTCTGTTTAGTTTCTGTTTCCAGGATCTGTCCATTGATGAGAGGGGGTGTTGAAGTCTCCCACTATTATTGTGTGAAGTGCAATGCGTGTTTTGAGCTTTACTAAAGTTTCATTTATGAGTGTGGCTACCCTTGCATTTGGAGCATAGATATTCAGAATTGAGAGTTCATCTTGGAAGATTTTACCTTTGATGTGTATGAAGTGCCCCTCCTTTTCTTTTTCAATAACTTTGGGTTGGAAGTCAAGTTTATAGATATTAAAATGGCTACTCCAGCTTGTTTCTTCAAACCGTTTGCTTGGAAAATTGTTTTTCAGCCTTTCACTCTGAGGTAGTGTCTGTATTTTTGCCTGACATGGGTTTATGTAAACAGCAAAATGTTGGGTCCTGTTTGTGGAGCCAATCTGTTAGTCTATGTCTTTTTATTGGGGAATTGAGTCCATGGATATTAAGAGATATTAAGCAAAAGTATTATTGCTTTCCGTTATTTTTGTTGTTAGAGTTGGGATTCTGTTCTTGTGGCTGTCTTCTTTTAGGTTTGTGGGGAAAAACCTCGAAGAAATGGGCACAGGGGAAAAATTTCTGAATAGAACAGCAATGGCTTGTGCTGTAAGACTGAGAATTGACAAATGGGATCTCATAAAATTGCAAAGCTTCTGTAAGGTAAAAGACACTGTCAATAAGAGAAAAAGGTCAACAACAGATTGGGAAAGGATCTTTACCAATCCTAAATCAGACAGTGGACTAATATCCAATGTATATAAAGAACTCAAGAAGATGGTCACCAGAAAACGGAATAACCCCATTAAAAAATGGGGCACAGAGCTAAA
>NC_034597.1:81738736-81743895 GCF_900095145.1 Mus pahari | reverse complement strand
TACTACTCATCTATTAAAAAGAATGAATTTATGAAATTCCTAGGCAAATGGATGGATCTGGAGGGTATCATCCTGAGTGAGGTGACCCAATCACAAAAGAACTCACATGATATGAACTCATTGAGAAGTGGATTTTAGCCCAGAAACTTAGAGTACCCAAGATACAATTTTAAAACACATGAAACTCAGAAGAACGAAGACCAAAATGTGGACACTTTGCCCATTCTTAGAATTGGCAACAAAGCACCCATTGAAGGAGTTACACAGTTTGGAGCTGAGATGAAAGGATGGACCATCCAGAAACTGCCCCACCCAGGAGTACATCCCATAATCAGCCACCAAACGCAGACACTATTGCCTATGCCAGCAATATTTTGCTGAAAGGAACCTGATATAGCTGTCTCTCGTGAGGTTATGCCAGAAGCAAACACAGAAGTGGATGCTTACAATCAGCTATCAGATGGAACACAGGGCCCCCAATAGAGGAGCTAGAGAAAGTACCCAAGAAGGTGAAGGAGTCTGCAACCCTATAAGTGGAACAACAATATGAACTAACTAGTACCCCTGAGTTCATGTCTCTAGCTTCATATGTAGCAGAAGATGGTCTAGTCAGCCATCATTGGGAAGATAGGCCCCTTGGTCTTGCAAACTTTATATGTCCCAGTAGAGGGGAACACCACGGTCAAGAAGTGGGTGTGGGTGGGAGGGGAATGGGGGGGATAGTATAGGGGACTTTGAGGATAGCATTTGAAATGTAAATGAAGGAAATACCTAATAAAAAATTGGAAAAAAATAATTTGTCAAAATGGAACAGGGAATTCCTATAGGGAGGAAAGGGAATCACAAGTGTGATTATAACCAAAAAGCCCCTCAAAATATCATGAAAAACCAAGCTCAAATTCATATTTGCTATAGATACTCTGGTATCACTAATGAGATAAAAACTTTTTGATTAGAGAGATCAAGAAAAGTTCTCTGTACATAAGCATCTGGCTTTGCGTAAATATAGACCAAGGAATCTTTTTAGGCATAATATTTTTTACAACATACTTTTAAAAAGGGTTCAACTTCTCCTACCAATCAGTAGAAGTAGTGAAAGAGAAAAGTTATTAGGATATGGGGAAGTGGAGCTGATCAGCAATAGCTCTTTGGGGGCAAGATTGATATTCTTTGGCAACTGTTCATTTCCATAGCAAACACCAAATGCAATTCAGCAGCTGTAGACCAGTCCTGTAGGCAGGCAGATCCCAGGCAGAACCAATAGCTACAGTCCAGTTCTTTCAACAAGCAGACACCAGAACCTCAGGAACAAAAAAACCTCATGGGCAACTTTCAATGTTGAAGTTATCACAAGTTGAGCTCAACAGTGTTATGGAAGGTGAATCAATACATGTGTGTCTTTCGAGAAGAATAATGAGGCCAAGCAAACCAAGCCTAAGCTCAGTGCTTCACCCCCACTGTCTGCGGGGTTGTATTTATCCTCCTTCATCACGTGTCCTTTCACATGTTTGCTACGTCAAAACATCTTTTCACCTATGTCTGCTTCATGAGAACAGCCTGTCATGTGTTTGCTTTAGCAAGACATCCTTCACGTGTATGCCCTAGGAAAATATCATTTGATGTAACTAACTTTCTAAAGAACTAGAATATTCCACTTCAAATCTGGACTAATGGAGAGGCATAGAAAGTAAGGTAAAATATTCATGAAGTGATTATCAATCTAGTGTGGGTAGAGTATAGGAATACTTTGACAAAGAAATAGAAGAGAAAATTACAATTATCATGTAAGATGCATGATAAAAAAGCAGTAGTTTCAATGACCATTATAGTTTCAACAATGAATTAAGACTTGCATCTGCATTAAGATTCAAAGAAGACTATAGCATGAATGGACTAAATAGTATCAATGCTCCGTGTAAAAGGAAGAAAATTAAGAGAAAGTATTGTCATCACCAGTCAGAATAATTACTCTAGAGAGGAGGTTGGAATTGAATTCCTCTTTTCATTACTCCAAGAGTACCTTATACAGCATCAAAGAACCAAGAATCTACTCTTAGCTTTTTTTGTAGATAGCAGTATTTTCTTCAGTCAAATACATTAGTGCTAGAATAGTGATATATAAAAGTAAACTTTTGATTCTCTCAAACATTTCTCTTTTTGCTAATAAAAGAATATTTATTAATCTCACAATTATACAATAGCCACATACACATAGGTTTTACTTGCTCCTGTTGTAAAGTTTCAAATTTGTTTAGCAGCCCATGCCTGTATGACAGATATGAGTAACTAAGAAAAGAAGGTGTTGTGACATAGGGGAGAAATGGGTCCAGGAATACTTTGCGTTCTGAACATGTTTCAAATGTTCTTTTTATTAGGTATTTTCTTTATTTACATTTCTAATGTTATCCCTTTCCTAGTTTCCCCTCCAAAAATAACCTATCCACTCCTACTGCCCCTGCCCACCAACCCACCCATTCCCCTATACTAGGGCATAGAACCTCCACAGGACTAAGGGCCTCTCCTCCCATTGATCATCTATTAGGCCATCCTCTGCTATATATGGAGCTAGAGTCATGAGTCCCACCATGTGTTTTCTTTGATTGGTGGTTTAGTTCCAGGGAGCTCTGTGGGTATGCTCAGTTCATAGTGTTGCTCCTCCTATGGGGCTTCAGACCCCTTCTGCTCTTTGGGTACTTTCTCTAGCTCCTTTGAGGACCCTGTGCTCCTACTAATGGATGACTTTAAGGATCCACTTCTATATTTGTCAGGCACTGGCCAAACCTCTCTAATAGAATTGCATGGTAGAACACTAAGTAAAAAGAAAACAAACCTTCATTCACAAATCAGTAACAATGTATTTATTTAGAGAGAAAGGCAAAGGTAGAGACGGATGTTACCATTTAATGATAGGAGGAAAACTTGCAGGAGTCCCACCGACCGTGTAGATGCTAGTGTAGATGCTAAGGCTCAAACTCAGGTCATCTAATTTAGCAGCAGGGATTTTCTCACCTGAACTATCTCATCAGCCCACCAGAGTACTCTTTGGCAATAAGAATAACTGTCTTACTTATGCTTTAAATTTTTCAGCACTGCATTATTGCTAGCTAACCCAAAAAGGATTCATCAAGGCCAAAATAATGGGTCCAACTTTTCTAAAGAGCTCATTTTAGTGAAATACTAATAAAACACCATATGATTAATAGAAAATGGCCTGTACTGATAAATGTATCTCTGTTATCCAAACTCCATTTCATTTTCCATGTAGGTGAATGATGAGATAGTGGAGAACTGAGACAGCTAAAAATGGAGAAACTTCTGTATCTTTCTTCTATATGGAGATGATCTGAATCAATAGCTACTTCTACAAATCTACAAGTTCAAGGAAACAAAAGCAGTAGAAGAAAATGTAGAACAGATAAAAGGGTAAAAGGTAACTATTGAATATTTTAATTAAACACAGAGGAAATTCATTCCTGAATTCCTTAGCAGAGTGCTCTGACATAATCAGTTTTCTTCAATTTTAGCAATATGTGCAAGTATTCATTAATAAAAATGGATAATTGAACACTTTACAGAAGACGGTCAGTTTCAAATGAATCTAAGTATACAGGATTCTTTTCTCATACCTAGTTGTAGAGAAATGAACACCAATTATAAAATCATAACCAATAATTTTTTTCAATCATTTCTTCTTTGGACTGTGATGAATGTAGTTTTATAAGTATTTAATCTTTGATGTCATAGCTTCCAAGTAGATCTCTCCGAATATTCTATTTATAATTTTCTATCTAATATATTCATTTATTGCCTTATGCATGACAGTATATATGATATCATTACTCAGGAATTGAAACCTGTGGTCATAAAAAACAGTGTTGTCAAAGGTAGAAATTATATAGTAATAAATGCATATATATTATATTATATATTATGTATTGCTAAATGGGTATCAATTAATTTCTGAGGATATTTTCATCAATAATCAAAGGTGTAAAATATTGAGTAGTCACTTTCTGCAGAGTACTTCTAAGTGCTTGGTTTGTTTTGAATACTTGGAAGGGAAATATGATGGAATCACATTTTTCCTTCAAAAATGCTTTTAAATAGTAAAAACAAATTTAGTTGACTATTTGTGTTATCCAAAATTCACATATTAGGTTTTAACTAAGTGGTAGAATTCAATATAGAACTTAGATGTTCTGAATATAAAGATTGTGTAACATTGTTTACAACTCTTACTGTATTGCAGAAAAGCAATTTAATGAATAGACAGACCTACACATTATTCAGATATAACCAGTATTTCCATTAAAATCTGATTTGTACTCGGTAAAAAGTACTATTAAAATAATTTTCAAGATGAAAGCATCTGAATGTTTAAGTTTGAATTTAAAGCTTTTGTCTTTAACTACTTTGCAGTTAATACCTACAAAAATTTAATTTGGAAGAAAAGAAAAATACCCTCTGTGTGGAGCCACTTCAATTACCTGTGAGTGCCATGCAACTGGTGGCCTCTGAGGTTCCTTGGGTTTCGATGGCCGTTTTTCAATTTATTTTATTTACTTTCGAAGTGACATTTCAGGAGGTATCCACTCTCATTTTCACTCTCCTTTGACATTTCTGTGACTTAGAGTGGAGAGTCCACTTGCCAAAGACTGGGGAGATTGATGTTTGGAAAAAAGGGGGGAAAAACACCCTGCAGATAGCAGATGTTTCTTTTCTTCTTGTTTTGCCTATTACTTTGAAAGACTGACACTGCTTAAAAACAGATTTCAGATCTTCTCTCTCTTGGCAGCAACAATGAATGTGTTGCCCAACTAGAAGAAGTAGAACTATTGTCTAAATAAACAAACTGCAGTTGTACTGAAATAGATAAACTACCAGAAGCATTTGCATTTTTACTTTCTCAATGAATTTTTTGTAAACAATCAAGAAGTTATGAAGAATCCCTGAGGTACACGTTTCATTTTGACTTCTTCAGGTATTCCTAATATTGTAAGTAATTCTTCAATGGAATTAATCTCTTACCTGTTTAATAAGTGACTCAGGAACTTATTTCTGACTTCAAACTTAGTTCTTTACACGGTGTAGGTTTTGAGGAAATACATCTATTCAAAATTTTAGATGAGTCTGTGCTGTGTGTGTGTGTGTGTGTGTGT
>NC_034597.1:81736918-81738521 GCF_900095145.1 Mus pahari | reverse complement strand
GTGTGTGTGTGTGTGTGTGTGTGTGTGTGTGTGTGTTGTGTCCTACCATCCTAAAGTATACTCACTCAGGTGTTACTAACACTTATTTATACTAGTGCAAGTTTATTTTTTTTTTTGTTTTGTTTTTTTGTTTTGTTTTGTTTTTTTAAAAACAAGCCTTTACCTCCACAGTGACTATTTAAAATAAAGGATTCCCATTTAGGGAAAAAAATTAGAAATGAATATATGTGTCACAGTTTAAATACAAACTTTAAACCTGATGTTGGAGACTCTACTTGGAATCTACTTAGCATATTTATTTAGGCAGGATAAATAACACAAATCTGTAGACATATAGATTGTCTATCCAGAGATTCATTGGTAATTTTTGCGAATTAATATTACTCTCATGTAAATGTCATATTCATGTCCTGTCTACTTCAACAGTCTGCTAATGACTATAAGCAAAGACATTTAATAATTCAAGATCACAATATAAAATTACTGTGGGAGTAGCCAAGGTGTATCTTCCATGTGTCTTCTTTAGGTTCTCCAACTTTTACATATCTCAAATGAGAGAGCTTGCTATTAATTCAACCTTTTTTGATTAAAGAATACTTTTACAGTTTCCATACTCTCTGCTTTAAGACATCTGTATATATGGTATTGATAATTCCATGTAAGTTATTAAAATATATTAACTCCTTAGCAAAGAATGTTATCTTTAAGACCTGTGAAGGTATATTAGGAAATGAATCAAATAAAGCCACAAAATATTGGACCTATTTTGAATGCTTTTGCAAAAAGGCTACAGGGTTTTTTTTTTCTTAGAACATCACAATAATATGGAAAATATTATACAGAATCATCAAACAGTCTTCTTTTCAAAATTATAGAAACATGGATCCAAAGGCTAAGCCTCAAAATGAAATGACAGCAAATAAAAAAAAAATATAGTGAAATATTTTATTAGACACAAGATAGATTAATGACATAGATTTAAAACACTTTAATTTTAGGAAAGACTTATACAGAATAAAAGCAAATGTTGAAATATTTCCTCAATCTACCATCCTTGTAGGAAGGATCTTGACTTTAAGAAAAAGCAATTGCATGTCAGGAAACACAGAAGAGACCTTAATAGAGTGTTGAGAACAGCAGAGAGAAAGCGTCTCTGTGGTTGAGTAAAGAACCCCTCACTTGGTGCAGTTTTCTACCAGTAGCTGAAAAGGAGAAGCATCCAGCCTTGTCTTTACTACAGTAGAGAGATGCCAGGAATGTTTATGATTTTTCATTGTCTCTTTTTCTTGAAAGGATTATTTCCTTTCCAGAAAGTCATACAAGAATACTTAACTGAAACTGAGCAGCACTGGGACAAATGAAATGGGAATTCAGCTGATCTGTCACCTCTTCTCCCTGACTTCTCTACGAGTCATAGAAAACTAGGACTCGGAGGGGACCCGCAGCTGGACCCGATCGTCCTGCGCCTCTCCTGCCCAGGAGGGGTGTTCGCCTGGCGGCTGTCCGCAGGCCGATCCAACACCCAACACCTTTCCTCCCCGACCGAGGAGGGATGTCCGCCTGGCATCCAGCGCCTTTCCTCACCCGAGGAGGGGAGTGCGCC
>NC_034597.1:81710862-81736907 GCF_900095145.1 Mus pahari | reverse complement strand
CTGAGAAATGAATACTTAGTTGATTATAATTTCTTTTAGAGCAGCAATATTTGCTAAGAAGCATTTTTGAGGGTCAGCATACTGATTTGTAGTTGCACATGAGTAATTCTTAACATATAGACAGAATAATGAGTTTCTTTAATGACAGGGATATGTTCGAGACATACACTAGGCAAGTGAATCGCTGTGAAAATATTTTCAAGTGTACATATACAAATGAAGGAAGTGACAATAATCCTTAGAAATATGTCACAGAGTACTGCTACTCTTTTTGGTGATCAGTGGTCAAAGTATTAGAACACAGGGCATCCCTATATTGTATTGCTTTTCTTGTGCAAATTAAACTCTGAAACATTGTTTGATGAAACACAAAATCAATACAAACTACAGAATATCACTATGCCTTCCACATCATGCTGTTGAGAGTTAAATCTAATTGAATCTATTTGATACACTCAATGTTAAACAAGATGAAGAGCAACAGAAATGGGGATCTGAGCTGAGAACTGTATCTACTTTTAAGGGTAACTCTTCAATTTGTACAGAAGTATGTAAATTGCAGTACCTATTAAAAGTGTGATGAACTACAAAAAAAAAAAAAAAAAAAAAAAAAAAAAAAAAAAAAAAAAGAAAACTAGGACTCAAAGGCAGTGACCATTATTGCGGTGCCTTTCCTGGCTATTCTTTCTTCTGTGAAGGAGCCCTGTCATCTTCCTTCATGTTAAATTCTATAAAAACAAAAATTAATTCTTTCTAAAAAACTATCCTTTAGTTTTCTGAGAATTTCACCCTTCAAATTTTTGAGATCAGAACTTGAAGGACACAGAATTCCGTGGGAGTCTTGTGTGACCCTAAGCTTTCAGCATCCCAATTGCTAACCGAAGACACTTAAGACTCCATCATCTCAAAGACAACCAGTGGGATTCCTAGCAGTTGGATTCATTCTAATAATTCTACTCTGAGAAGGCTAGCCATGCCCTGTGTGTACTGGCTACTAACCCAGGGGACTACTCTAGATTGACAGCCCCATTGTGAGGGATGGACAATGGATTGGAAAACCGAATTTCTCAGACAGCAAATGCTCATCTTCTTCTTGTGGAAGAGCAGAAGGGGCCTTAATTTTCGATTCAATATCTCATTCAATTACTTTTCATGTTTTAGTAAAAGAGCAGGAAAAACAGTGCATATTTGCTACTAATGAAACAGGTGATAGGGGATGAGAAAAGGAGTATTTCATTATTAAATGTGACTATATTTGCCTCACAAAACTGAAACAAGTTATAGTCGATCTATAAAACATGTATCTTCATAAATTATTATGCTCTTTGATTTATTGTGCTGTTACTTAATATCCCAAGCAATTATATCTTTCTTATGTTATTGTGTACTTAACGATTGTGTAGTGAAACAAAAACTACAAAATGAGATTTCTACCTCTAAAGAACATTAGAATAAGATCCTTTACTGCTTTAAGGTGATATTTGCTTACTTTCTTCTTTTTGTGTTAACACTCATCTTTTTGTCTTACAAAATAATCAACTAACTAAAGATAAAATGGTTTCTTTTCTTGAAAAATTTTGCCAAGAGATGTGTACTTCAGAGTTATTTTGATTTGCATTTTCCTTATGACTAAGGAAATGTTTCTCACCCATTGGAGATTTCTCAGTTGAGACTTCTCTCTTTATCTTTTTGCCCCATATTTACTTTATTTATTTATAATACAGCCATTGCTCTCGACCTCCTCCCATATTACCTCACCCCGTTCCTCCTCACTCCTGTCTTCGAGAGGATGCTCCCCATCATGAGTCCTCTCGCCTCCTTAGGCTTTCAAGTCTCTCAAGGATTTTGCACATCTTCCTCCACTGAAGCCAGACCAGGCAGTCCTCTGCTATATATGTGTCTGGGCCTCAGACCAGCTAATGTGCTGTCTAGTTGGTCATTCAGTGTCTGGGAGCTCCCAGGGTTACAGGTTAGTTGAGAGTACTGGTATTCCTTTGGGGTTGCTCTCCTCTTCTGCTTCTTCCATCCTTCCCCTAACTCAACCATGGGGGTCCCCAACTTCAGTCAGATGATTAGGAGTGAGTATCTGGCTCTGTATCAGTCAGCTGCAGGTTGGGCCTCTCAGAGGACAACCATGCTAGGCTCCTGTCTGTCAGCACATCATAGCATAAGTAATAGGGTTCGGCCTTGGAGTCTCCCCTTGAGATGGATCCCTAGTTGTGACAGTCACTGGACTATGTTTCTCTGAGTCTCTTCTCCATTTTTGTCACTGCAGCTCTTTTAGACAGGAACACTTCTGGGTCCGAACTTTTGACAGTGGGATGACAACCCCATATCTCCATTGAGGCCCTGTCTATCTACTGGAGGTGGACACTTCAAGTTCCCTCTCCCCACTGTTGGACACTTCATCTTAAGTCATTCCCATTAATCCCTAAGAGTCTTTCACCTCCCAGGTCTCAGGTATTTTCTAGAGGATATCCCTACCTCCCACCATTGGAGGCTATATATTTTCATTCATTCTCTTGCCCTTCTGGAATTCTCTTCAGACCCCTCTATAACTGATCCCATTCCCCTCCCTCTCTCTGCCTCCTTTGATTATTTTATTCCCCTAAGAGAAACTGAGCCATCCTCACTTGCCCTTTCTGTTTGTTAAAGTTTTTAAATTGTGTGGGTTATTGTACTATTTTTTGGCTAATATCTACTTATCAGTGAGTACACACCATGAATGTCCTTTTGGGTCTGGGATACCTCACTCAGGATGATATTTTCTAGTTTCATCCATTTGCCTGCAACATTCATGATGTTCTTGTTTTTAACATCTAAATAGTATTCCATTGTGAATACACTGTCTGTATCCATTCTTCCATTGTGGAACATCTGGGTTGTTTCTAGCTTCTGGCTATTACAAATATGGCTGAACATGTGTGTCCCTATGATGGGACATTTTTTAGATATATGTCCAAGAGTAGTATAGCTGGATCTTTAGATAGAACCATTTCCAATTTTATGAGGAACCACCACATTAAATTACAGAGTGGTTGTACCAGTTTACAGTCCCGCCAGCAATAGAAGAGTGTTCCTCTTTCTCCACATCCTTGCTAACATGTGCTATAACCTGAGGTTTTGATTTTAGCCATTCTTTGAGGTTCTGTCATTACAATGAAGTCACCACCAGTTTAAACTTGTGATAAGCCATTGGATTCTCCATGATCCCTCTGACTTCTGCTCAGGATATAGATTAGTTACATGAGGATGTTGTAATAATCAGTACTCTTACATGTTTCAAGTCTTTGATGGGGGCATTGTTTTATTCTTTCTGAGGTGGTTTGAATAGGTCTCCATAGGCTCATGTGTTTGGATGCTAACAGAAATGGCACTAATAGGAGATTTAGAAGGTGTGGTCTTATGCTCAGTAACTGTATTACTGTAGGGGTGAGCTTTGAGATTTTCTATGCTTAAGCATTACCCAATGTGGAAGTAGTCTCCTCCTGGATGCCTAATAATCAAGATGTAGAACTCTCCATCACCCAGTCAGCCTGCATAAAGCTAATGCTTCTAATCATGAGGATAATGGACTTAAACTGTGAAACTATAAGCCATCTTCATTTAAATGTTTGCCTTTATATGAGTTGCCTTGGTCATAGTGTCTCTTCATAGCAATGAAACCCTATGATACTAGCCCTTCAGTAATTCACTTAGGCTTTCTATTTTTCTAGGCTATAATAACAGGTATAAGATTTTTTTCCTGATCTTTTTCACCACAATAGTCCCATATATCAGTGGTACAATGAGTATTTCAATACTAGTGGGTGTGATTCTTCCAATTACACGCTTCAGAATTAAGGAAGTAACCACAAGGATACATTGGACCCTCCTGGAGATGCCTGTGATTGATGATGTCAGTGGCACCGTGAACTCCTTAAGTTCTAGTCTGCAGACACACTTCATCTAGAAAAGTGATGGGAAAGACTTGCAAAATAGAATTCTGGATAAGTTCAAAGTAAAATCTTGTTGTTGTTAAAAGTTAAAATTGTTTTATTTTCCCGAAACCTCAGTTACTCTAAGAGAAGGCTACAGGTCTTTGAGGAAGTTGGAAAAATATGAATGGGATATAATTTTGGTAATATACCAATGTACTTCTCTGAGGGGAGCTAGCAACTTCATTCAAGTAGAATGGATATGAAAATTGGCATGCATTTGAACTGACTGAGGACCATTGTACACCATTTTTATAGTTTGTATTAAAATTTTTATAGCATAGATAGATTATTTAGGGAAGAATTTTATTTACTTCATTTTCAAGGTAAACTCAACTAGGAAAACACAGTTCTATAAGTGAATATATTTGGATTGCAACATTGATTGCCATATTTATTGCCTGATCATGTCTGCCTTGTCATTGGCAATTAATATCAAATATTTGGCCTCTGTCACTCTAATATTCATTTAATATCTTTGTATTAGATGTTCCCATTCAGTAACTGCATCTCCACACTTGAGTCTGATAGTCCTCAATAACCATAGGGGTTATTCATATTGGGAACCATCTCTCATGGTTAAAAGCCAAAACCCATCTTTACTATGTGAGTCTTTGAACATTTTGAACCAGTAAATGTCCCAATTATTTAGATCACATTTTTGTAGATGACTGTTTGGTTTTCTTCAGTAGATTAAGCACAGAATCTGTAAGATTCCTTTCTAAAAGTTCCTATAATTATATCTTAAATATAAATTGCCTGTTTATTGAACACACAGGAATAGGGTCTTTCAAATCCAATTATGTTTTCTTAAAAATGTATCAAGGTTTTTTGTATCTGTTTTTTCACTTGTTTGATTTGCCTCAAACTCACAACAATACTCCTGCTTTAATATTTAAAGCTCTAGTATCAAAACCAACATTAACATCTCCAGTTTCTTCCTCATATTTTTTTCCTCTATGTGTAATAGATATGAGGTAAGTACGACACATATTGTACAAAACACTTTAAGGGATCTGTTTCTTGTCATGTGGGTATTAAGGAAGGGTAAAAGGAATGTTCCCAGAGTAAAATTACCATCATCTTATATTACAGTTTCTGTCTGTATTTAAGTGATAATTATCTGATTCATGTTCCTAGATAAAGAAATCACCAATGCTGAATTTTCTAAACTTAGTTTTTCATGTGGGGTAAAAGTGACTAAGAAAAGACAGAAGGAGAGAGAGAAGCAATGCTGAATTTTCTAAACTTAGTTTTTCAGGTGGGGTAAAAGTGACAAAGAGAAGACAGAGGGAGAGAGAGAGAGAAGCGATTGAGGAAATATTTGTATGCTTGGTAGGATATGTAGGATATGAATTCTATGGCATGGTTTTATAAACTGCAAACTCATGAGCAATAATGCTTACACAATTAAGCTCAAGAAAGAGAACTAAGAACCATCATAGAACATATCTCAGTACTGTCAATGTTCTTACTCATATCATCAGAAAGAAAGAGAAGTGAGTGTTTACTTCCCCCACTTGTTGTTCTCTTCAGACTTTCTGGGGATGTGGTGATATCCACCCAGTTACAAAACATTAAACTCTAATCTCTTTCACAAACTTTCACATAAACCCTAGAAATACAGTGTGCACATTTGTAGTCTGCTGAAATCCAACCAGGGTGATAGGTTGATATAGAAAATGGTTACTCTGGAATGTTACAACAATAGCGCCAGTGGAAACTGAGGAAGCATCATTCCCTGATAATTTTCAGAATTAGCTTTTCCTTGCAGAAAAAAAATTCTTCTGTCATGTATCTACATCTTTCATCTTTTCCACCATTCTCTCTTTCTTTCTATATCGTCCTGAAAAATGATACCTAGTAACCTTATGTTTGTTGTGAATGTATAATGTTTTTCCTCCATGGATGAGCTTCCTAGTTTTGAACCCGTGTTTGCCCTTCCCAGTTGAATGGCCTTTTCCATTATGGATGTGCAATAACAACTTTGGCTGGAATAACAGTGTTGTCAGAGTCACAGTGCTTTTACTCCTTGGTTGTTTGGTTGTTCTCTTCCCTTCTGGTAACAGAGCTTAGTAGATAGCACATTGCATTCACCGACTAGAAGTCTTAGAGGACACTTTACAGAATCACACTAGAGTTTGGTGCACTGCTGGGGTGGACTATTGTTTCATAGCCAGGTCCAGCTTCTCGGTGAACTCCAATGGCACAGAAAATATGCCAATGCCATCTTCTTCTCCACACCTTCCTTTTTGGTGCTGCAGATATTCTTGCTTAGAAATGAAACAATGGAAACACAATTGAAATGACAGAAGTAATAGTACACACACACACACACACACACACACACACACACATGTGTATGTGTGTGTCTGTGTGTATGTGTGTGTGTGTGTGTGTGTGTGTATGTGTGTGTGCATAAGACCACATCATTCACAAGGTCATGTTACTTTCTGAAAGGATGTCAATGTCTTGAGAAATCATTGTTTTTATTTCCTAAGTTGAATAATCAACAAGTTAGTCCACTAACTTTAAAAATTAAATAAACAATAAATGTTCTTATGATTTAACTCAACATTAATTATGTAGTACCTTATGTATAGACAAATGTTCCACTTAAAATATGTAATAATAATGTTTGCATATTATGCAAAAATTAAAGTTGCTTTTGGGCCTTAAAAAAATATCATGAAAACAACCTGTCCAGCATGCAGTTCTATCAGGAACAGAACATAACATTATTTAGAATGAATAATATGAAATATGTCTTGAGATAATTAAAATCATTGACAAATTATGCATTTAATAATAAATATTCATGAAGCATCTAGTTTGAGCCAAGCTATGCTTTATTTACTGGACACAGAGTACTGAACAAGGAGAAAGGAAAAAAGAAAAACTGTATTGAAAACATATTTTTTGAGCTGGGCATGGTAGCTCATGCTGTAATCCAACCTACTTCTAGGCAGAGGCGCGGAGATATCTAGAGATATGGGATCAGCCTACTCTGAAGAGTATATTCCAGGCAAATCAGGGATACTGTCTCAAAAGGATAAATAAAGAACATCGCTCTTTTACCACCTATGTTCTGCATGAAGATGCGTTTAAATAAGATACACTAACAGATTAGAGAAATATTATCTAGAAGCAAACCCAAATTCACTTAAAAATGAGGACAATATGATCGTGCCCTAAGCTTCTAGGAGATTTGTCTCATTTTGGTAAGCTAAATGGCATTACAGCTGTTAATAGAAAGAGCTTCATTTCAATATTAGTCTTGAATCTAAGTTTGATAGAGTGCTAATGCCATTGCAGATTGCATGCCATTATGCAATTCAGTGTTTGAACACACAAAATGTCAACATGATACATATCTGTAAATATACAAAACAACCAAACTCTAATACTATGAATGATGATGGGATTGAATTATGTTATTCAAAAATCATTTATTTAAATCTTTACATAATATATGTTGTACAAAGGCTCAGAAACACATTGTAGATATATTAAAAAGCCTGGAGAATGATAAATATGGTAATACTAATTGACATATCAACATTAAGTTTAATAGGAAAAGAATGAATTGTAACACAGTAATTAATACTTTATTGAATATTAAATATGAGACTATTAGGTGATTATTAGTGACATTCACTTTAGAAATTAGTATCAATTTTCTAACACAATTAAGTATATTGCTAAAATAAATGGAAAGCTTTAATACTAGCAGCCATCCTATATGATAAACATGATGGTAAAGTATGAACAGCAAGACATAATAGAAAAGAACAAACACATTTTACTCTGAGTAAACACATTCTCTTGTGAACTCTTTTATTTGAGGAATTGAGTTAATTTCTCTTGGAATGCCAATAAAAGCTACCCAATAAGCAAGAAATACAATTTTCTCTGCCAATTTTTAATCTTTTGTTAGGAGGTATAAAGGGTAACTACTGTCAGGGAATCTCACACAAAAGCACACAATCCAGTTTCATGCCTCAGATGAGGGCCTGCTGAAAGAACAATCAAGGCATATAGCTCTTCCCCACTGATTTTTTTCCTTGAACTTAATCTTATTTCCTCTTTGGGGAAACTTCTTGGCGATAACTCTTTCTATTTCTTTTTTTCCTATTTGATAAGCTTCCGTTTGTCTTTCCAAACTCAGCTCATAACCCATTTTCTTGGGTCTTTCATTAATTTTAGTCAATACTACTGCCCTTGGCTCTCCTTCCAGAACCTTCTGCACAATGTTTTTTGAAGGGTGTTTTAAAGTTAATTTCATATTAATGAGTAGACTACTCTACATCTTATTCTGTCTAATGGAGGGCAGAGACTATGGGAGAAGTTGTGGTGGGGACACCTTGAAGAAAAGATATTGTCTGAAACAAACAAACAAAACCATATTTTCAATTAAAAATATAGAAATTTAGGATTTAATTTTGATTTATTCCTCTCTCTACTTTTGTTTATAATTACTATCAAATCCCATGGTTTTATATAATAAATGTAGGATATGCAAATGATATACATCTCTGGATCTTACTCATGCCCTTCCTCTCATTGACACTCTGTAATTAATCTGCAAATATTTCCCATCTGGCCAAATTCTTGAGCTTCTACATTGATCTTTTTTAATTCTTTTATTTTCTCAGTTCAGACACAACAATTATACAATTACAAGTGTGTGTGTGTGTGTGTGTGTGTGTGTGTGTGTGCACATGAGAGAATGAGAGAGAGACCTAAACATGGTATCTTTTGCTTAAAATGCTATTTTCTACATTCTGAGAGAAACTCAATATTTTCAATACATTGTATTTTGCTTTGACAGGGTTTTTATCTAGGATTTTTGCTTTTCTTTTCCCCATATTTTTGCAGTTGGCATTAATCTCGTAATGCAACATATCATGTCTTCTTTGTTGAGCTTTTACCTGGACTATACTTTTTCTCTTTCTATCAGTAAATTGCCATTCACTTCACACATATCACTTTGGTGGTTTGTGACTCAAGAAAGCCTTTCCTGAACCCATGTTACTAAATATACTTGGTCACATTTGTTTTTTTAATTTTTTATTTGCTTTGCATCTCGATTAGAGCCTCTCTTTTCCCAGTCCTACACCTACCAATCCTTCCCTTTACTGCCCCCTTCCTTTCTTCTCAAAGATGGGGAGCATGCTTGGGTGCCTCCTTACCCTGAAGCATTTAGTCTAAGCAGGTCGAGGCACATTCTCTCCCACTGAAGACCAATGTGAGAGGCAACCACTGACACTATTCACAATACTCTGCTATGCTTGCAAACAGGAACCTAGCATAACTGTCTCCTGCCATACTTCATCCAGCATCAGATAGAGGCAGATTCAGAGACTCATAGCCAAAATTACTCATATGTTTTTACAGTGACATCTCGAAAGTTTTTGTGTAATTATTCAGTTTATGCATGGCCTCCATCAAAGTTCAACCTGCCTCTTCTATTATGCAGAATGACCAAATATAGCCCTTGAATGTAGAATGTATGCAATGGTTATCGAACAAATGAATATAATTTCATTATTTTTATTTATATTCATTCTATTATTTATTCCATTCTTATGATCAGAGTTGGCTAGATAGTTAATCTGAAGTTCCAGTATTTAAAATAGCTCCATAAAACATGAAAAAGTTATTTTTCATTAATGTTTGACATATGCTAACATAAGAGAATGAATATGCTAACACAAAGTGATAACAGTATTGTAGAACATAGAAAACTGTTAATTTTATTGTATTTACAGGATAGAAATTTAGGAGTATTTAGGTTTGAATGGTTTCTCTTTGCTTCTATAAATATTTATGTTTCTTTTTTCTTTTTCTTTCTTTCTTTCTATTTTTTTTTTCTTTTTTGATTTTTCGAGACAGGTTTTCTCTGTATAGCCTTGGCTGTCCTGGAACTCACTTTGTAGACCAGGCTGGCCTNGAACTCAGAAATCCNCCTGCCTCTGCCTCCCAAGTGCTGGGATTAAAGGCGTGTGCCACCATGCCCGGCAATATTTATGTTTCAATTTCTTGTATAATATATGTCTAACTTTACCAAGAATTTTAGAAAACTTATATACTTGGTAATAGGAGTCAAAGAAGAAATCTCCATGCTAAATATTGGTCAGGTATTATATGAGTATATAGTAAATTTGAGTTTGAAAATGGTAGGTAGAGAAACAGATAGATAGAAAACAGTATGATATTGCTTGAATGAAAACAGAAACTAAAATCCATTATGTGTATCCTATCCTTAAGATTTATTTATATTTATTTAGGTGTACATGTATGTGCCTTCATGAATTTATGCTCATCACATGAATGCAGGCCTGTTGAAGCAAGATCCTATGGAGGTGTATTTGTAGTCAGTTGTGTATCGCATTCTATGTGTGTTATGAATGCATCCCTGGTCTTCTGAGACTCCAGTGTGCTGGATCCACCATGGTCGCAGAAGGGACAGTGTGACATGGTTCCTGCCTCAGAGCAGAGTGAAGAGGAAGTAGGTCTGCTTGAATGCTGATGGTTGCTGTAGGCATCAAGCTGGTTGGCATAATAATTCACATATTTTACTTCATGTTTGTCCTCTTGGAGAATGTTCTTCCTGCCAAGGTTAATGGCTCTGTGATAATCAGAAACAGTACAATTCTGGAAAGCAAGAATGTACCCTGCTGATCCTCAGGAAAATGTTGATGGTGTGACCTTCAAGGCAGCCCTTAAGGCTGTGGGAAAGAATTATGAAAACATGAGTTCATATATAGGTCAGTGTATGAACTCTTCTTTACAGAATTCCTCAACTACATGAAATATAAGGATGCAATATGATTTGTGTGAGAGGCTTTACAGACCTGAAAGAGCAGAGGCAGCTGCTCTAATAAGTCAGCTTAGTCAGAAAGATATTAAGGAAGGAGACATGACTTGGGCAATAGAAGAAAAAAAAACCCTAAATTATGGAAGAGAAAAGAATAGTTAAAAAATAAGGCACAGATAGATGGCTGTATAATATCAGTGCTAAAATTGTGGTCTCTTTCTCCATGGAAGACATCGACAACTAAATTTGATCCAGACATTCTGCTCATTAAAGGAGGTAGTTATATGTGCAATCCAAATAGAGGTTGGGGACAGACAAATATCTAGTGTCAAGAAAAAGATGATGGCTTTATGATATTCAAACTTTCTAGGATTGCTTAATACTTTCCAATAATAAGCCTTGGAGGTTCTGAGATAAAAAAGAAAAAAAATTCAAAGATTAAATAATATAATGAGGTAGATGCAAATTATAAAAATTATCTTCAATCTTTCTTGCATCAGCATAAACAAGAGCTTGCAAAAATGCAAAATTAAAATAAAATTGAAAAAATTATTATACTGAAAGCTAACTTTCTCACGTAAACATAGCTTTAAGGCGAGGCATGGCAACCACAAGAGCTGTGCCCATTGAACTGCGTAGGGCTTGCTATGTTATAAAGAATGTACTTGCTGTCTTGTTAATTTGCCTTAAATGCACTCTGTATTTCAGTTTCTCTTTCTAGGAATGAAGGGGACAAGGCCATAGGGTGCTGATTTATGGAGTGATCAAAAGGGAACCTGTGATAAATAATTAAACTGATATGTAATTTCTAAGGAAGTAGACTATGGATATAAATGATTGGGTTTTGTTCTGCAAGAGAGAACGATGTTGAGCAGGTTACTGTGCTGTCAACTTGCATCTGTCACTGACTCCAATTCGTTTCCCACTGCTCCTATTCACCCCCTCTTCAGGCCCCTCTCAGGCAAGACCTCAACATTAGTGTACAAATTTCATAATGAACATTTAATAAAAAATGAATTTAAAAGAGGACAAGGTAGTGTACAAATTTCATAATGAACATTTAATTAAAAATGAAATTGAAAGAGGGTAAGGAAAGATATACAAAAGAATTTGTGGGGGGAAGGAAAGGAGAAAAATGCAATTGTATTCTTATCTCGAAAATTGTAAGAAATAACGATTATAAAGATTAGTAAAGCAAAAGCTAAATTATAAACAATTGATGTATAATAAAATATTCATGAAATAGTTTACGATTTAGTTTGTCTAACCAACAAATTTTAATTTGTGAATTCGAACTATCAAAGCAATTGTAATGTAGCTACTTAATAAAATGCAATAGGAAATAATCATAATACTATGTGATATTTATATATAACCTCTAATTTATAGAAAAGCTTGCATAAACATTTTACCATGACAATAAATTATGTAACGTAAGGACAATAATGTCTGACATCATGAGAACTCTCATTGTACTTAAGCATTTTTATTTAATGTTTGAATTAAGAAATTGGATGCTAATGCTTTCTTAGATATTTGTAAATAACTTTGAGAAAATATTTTGTCAGTGTGAATTGAGATGTGCTAATTAAAATTGAAGATATTCCATGGTAAAAATATTATCTTTATTTCCTCTAGTTGTTATAAAATTACCTCAAATATTTTTCTCATTACAAGTACGAAATGAATCAACAACATCACAGCAATTCATCTCACAAATATTGCTTTTCTTACTTCCCAGATTGGTGTTCCCCAAGTGAGCATTAGTCAGGCAGAGATAAGGGACTTAACTATCACTTGTAGCTCTCCCCTGTGGTCAGGAAATGACACAGCCGACTAAGCTTAGCTAGTTTGATATCAATGGCTAACTCTATGGAGTGCTGCTATTAGGGACTAACCACTGACATCATAGGTTAATTGGGCAAAGGTTTTGGAGCTTCCAAGTAAGTCTGGAAGTTATCCTTGCACACTGAGCCTTTATTCAATGGTTCACAGGAAAAATTATTTATTCCATTCGTGGATAGAATAAAAATATTTGAGGTGATATTTTTAAAGTATTAAGCCAGTTTTGACCATCACTTTACTGTCAAAAAGGTAAAATGAGGGGAGATATTCACAGTGGAACAGTTTAGTATTTATTGCAAAACTCTTGTCCTGCTTTAAAAGATATTATTACAGAATGGGTCCATTAAGTTAAAACTTTAGGTATTAGGTGATTGCTCTTTCCTAGTGTGTTTATATAGTTGATTACTTATCAAACACTCAAATTACATTTTAAAGTTTCATTTGCTATAGAAGTCAAATTTCAAAAGTTTGGCTTAGATGTATTTCTGAATTTTTTTCATACTTGGGGAATTCAATGACAATGGAGAAGAATTGGGAATAAGTTTGAAGAGATGCAATGATATACATTGTTGTATTCTTAGGCCTCTTGCCCAATACTTCACCCCATGAGTTAGACCATTTTCTAGTCTTGTGTTTAATTCATGTGGTGTATGGCTGTCACTTCTTTTCCTTTCCCTAGATGCCATCAGTTTTGAATAATGTAGAGATCTAGTCATGTCCCATCTTTGACATGTAAGAATGATTATTTCTAGGGAACTGTCAAGTTAGATCAACTTTCATTTCTGTGTTAAAGCTTGTACTGGAGTATTTAATTCTAGGACTGCCTTTCTGAATTTGACAGTATGACACTAAGAATCTAGTGATAGATGCTAGATGTATACACTTGAAATTGGAATGATTTACAGAATGTGTGGTATCTGAATTCAAATAGTATTAAAAGCATTAGTTATTAAAATAAATTAATATAAGGTTTCTTTTGCATATAAGGGATATATAGAAGTTTTAAGTAGTCACTCAAGCCATTTTAAATATTTGTAAAATTATTCTTTTT
The DNA here is from genome assembly GCF_900095145.1 of Mus pahari. Classification (NCBI taxonomy): domain Eukaryota; kingdom Metazoa; phylum Chordata; class Mammalia; order Rodentia; family Muridae; genus Mus; species Mus pahari. Next base: position 81,723,214 of record NC_034597.1, on the reverse strand, counting down.
GTAAGTCATAAAGAATGACTTACGAATGTATATTATGCATTTCATGTTTTTCTTGTGCAACATTCTGAAATATGAGTTTCAAAACAGTCACCTTAGAACACACACACACAAACTTTTAAACTTGGAATATTTTTAAAAACAAATCTATTTTCCATTTTCATGTACTGTATCCCTATTCAGAATATAATGTAGGAAAGAACTAAATTCTACCTTTAAAGAACATTCAAACCTAATTCAGGTTTTGAGGACTTTGGAACAGTAAGAAAATGTACTAAATCTTAACTTTCATACCCTAAGTGAAAAGGTTAAATAGAGTTAAATTGAAAGGCAGCTGAGTACAATGAGAAACTTCTCTGAAAACTATGCAATCACTGGGAAATACTGGAGTTCTCCACATAGGTCAGATTCTAGGCAGTGATTGTGATACTTTTCTACAAAGAAGTATTGGAATAAGACAAAAACAAACAAACAAACAAAAAACAAAACAGAAGATAAGCAGTTAGTATTCAGCTGATACTTGGTTACTTGTATTGTAGTCTCCTGTGGCTATGCATTATCACAAAAGAGTATAGATCATTGAGACCCTAGATCATCTTATGCAGAAAAAAAAATCAAATTATTTATATTTTCTGTACTGTAGCTCCCCTGGTGTGAGTTGTGAGGCACATTAATCTATTGATATAAAGAGAAGTATGTAGGGTGGATTTTAATATTATATAAATTTAGCAAAAATAATAGCAATAGATTCTACCATAGCATCTATGACTTCCCAGACCATGGGATTTTGGTAAGTTTTACAGTACCAGTCATTAGTATAACCTGTAGAATGGACCTCATCAAAAAGTGATAAGCTACCCTACTGTATCAAATCAACCTTTCGAAAGAATGCAAAGGGGATCATTCATCTGAAAGGAAAATGTCAGGTGGATGTATACAAACCATAGAAATCTTAATATAAATGCCCCTAATCAAATATTTAGATTATCTTAGTAGATAAAAATACAAAAATAAACATCTATCAGGAGCTTATACTGGAGAGTACTTATTCTTCCTCAAAAGCCCTGGAATTCTAGAATTTCTTCATTATGGATGGGACCTTGTGAGCCCTTCCTTAACCATGCTGCCCTATGGTTGTATGGGCTTGTATAAGATGTCCACAGACAACCATTACTGTTGAGAGCTCATGGGTGCCAAATTCCTGTCATCTCTAGAAGACGCTATATCAAAGCAGTCACTCCATTCCTCTGGTTCTTACACTCTATGTCCTTTCCTACAGTTCTTTGAGCCTAGCGTGTAGGCATTATGGTCTAATTGTCTCCTTTGGGGAAGGTTAGACCACAGCCAATTGCTCTTGGCCCTTTGAGCAGTTGAGGAGTAATAGCCTCAGTCTACTTCCATATAAAGCTTCTGTCATGAGATATGAGAACTTCTCTCAGCTGTGTTTATAAAGACATGCATTTATAAGGCAGTCAACTCCCATGTCCACGTGTAGAAATAGTGTTTATAGGTTGTTTTCCAGGGTCGATGACATCTCTAGCCATAGGTTTAAATACTAGGCATAAATTCCCTCCTAGAGTAGGCCTTAATCCAGTCAGACATAGGAGTGTTTAACCTAGCATATTAGTGCCGCACTGCATTGTTGACCATAGTACCCCTTATTTATGTGGAAGACATTTGATAAAATTCCCCCAGTCAACCTGCATACACACCTATGACACACTAAGAGCTACTTATTAGAGGAAAGGCTTGCCATGTGCTATGATAAACTCATTATACTCTTTTTTTTTTTTTTTTTTTTTGAGACAGCATTTCTTTTGTGGTGTCTAGGCTGTCCTAGAACTAACTCTGTAGACCAGGTTAGCCTCAAACTCTCAGAGATAAACCTGACTGTGCCTCACTAGTGCTGTGATCAAAGGTGTAGGCCACCGCTTCCAGGCTCTTTGTTCTCTTAAATATGCAGAGAGAATAGAGATTTAAAAAAATTGCCTATACATTAAAACCAAAAGCAAATAGAACATGATTATATTTAATATTGCAGGCTTTAAATTAAAGATTACAAAAAGAGATCCAGGTCATTATAAAGACTAAATTATCAAGTCAAGAAGGAAGTATAAGTACATTAGCAGTCAATGTGAAAATACAATTATATGAAGCAAACATTTTAAATATAAACGAAGAAAGACTACAAAACAATAGCTATAGAAAAAGCCTCAGGTCTAAGACATCACTTCTGTTAATTAGTTACTATTTCCATTGGATATTGTGATGCTTCCAGCTTTATTCATAGCTCCCAGACTTATTGTGGATATTTGAATGGTTTTCATGCATTATATGAATTTTATGCTTTATACCTACTATATTTTGAAGAATGGCTTCAATACTTTGATAAGGATTCCATTGAATCTCTAATTCAATTGGAATAATTTATTCTTAACATGTTCAGATCTGTGGCAAGATATCAGCCAAAGGCCTTGGTAAGGTATAAAGAAGGGGTATATATACCACTATAACAACAGGAAGGAAAAGGGTCCTGTGAGCATGGCACTTAGTCATACTGCATTAGTGAATACAATAGCATTAAGTTAATTATATTTTAATATATCTATTGTTTTATAAAAAGTAAAATTTGCCACATTTTTCTGCAATAAATTTTAACTCTAGAGCTTTCAAATATCCATATAAACCATGCAAATAAAAAGTACTTGATTAACTCAAAATTATCTTGGGCAAAATGTCATGTTTTAACTCATGCATATGTTCTATAATTATAAAATCAGGGTAATTAGCATATTTATCATCTTAAACATATATCATTTTAATGTGATAAGAGCAAAAAAGTCTTTATTTATTGTGCATAATTGCTGGTTATAGTCAGTATCTTGTCCAACAAAGAAGTAAAACTTACTCCTTTTATCTAATCTAATATTTTTTCATTTATAGACTTTCTTCTTCCAAAAATTTCCTCTTGAATTTCTGGCTACTGTGCAGCTTAAGTCAGCATCAGTGAATGAGCATGTTTAAATTTCACAAGTAAGTAATATCATATAATATTTGTTCTCTTATATCAGCTTTAATTTACTCAGTTGTGATCTGCATATTCTTCCATACTGTTACAAATAACAAGATTTTATTTCATGATTTTATTTATTTCAGTATTATCTTATTATACATAAACTCTAAACTTTACCTAATAATTTTTTAAAAAATATTTTCAGATAAAGCCCTTATATATCATAATTTGTGATTTTATATTGGAGTTTTGCATGGGTCATTGCATTTAGTGTGTATATGTGTATATTTTAACTGAATAGGGTTTTTTTTTGGTTATTTTATATATTTACATTTCAAATGTTGTCCCTCTTCCTGGTCTCCCCTCACAAATTCACCTCCCAAGTGTTCTCCCTTTGTCTCTATGAGGGTGATCCTCCACTCTCCCAACCAGCCACATACTCTCTGGCCTCACCCCTTTACCATCCCCCAAGGCTGGCACAATGAGTCTCCACAATACCAAAGGTCTCCCCTCCCATTGATATCAGATAAGTCAATCCTCTGCTACAAACTTAGCTGGAGACATGGACTCATTATACTTTTGAGTATAGTTGGTGGTTTAGTCCCTGGGAGTTCTGGGTTTTATTTTCTTTCCCTAAGGTGAAATCAATATTCGATATGACATACAGAAAATAATTATCTGTAAAACTGTATCTTACAAATTCCAGACACTTGGTTAAATAACAATTAGAACCTAATGTCCTTTATACTTCATTTACAGATGTTTAAATTCTATAAACAATGAGAGAATGAGTAAAGATTTTGTCTAATATGATTATTGCTTTACTTTGAGAAATTATAAGGTTATTTCCACTCTCAAATGCTTTATACTATAATCAGTTACAGATATCAGTGCTGTTCTTTGTGATTTGGCTTAACATAGATCATCAACTTGCTGCCCACTGTTCGAAGTGCTTGTGGGCACTTTTTAACATTCCTGTGATGAACTCTACAGATATTACTAGTTTGAGGTGTTTCAAAAGAAGTCTGTAAGGTCAAGTGACAGAGTAAGACAAATAAAACAGCTAAATTATCACTTAACCTACATAGAAGAAATAATAAGATTCAAGGTTAGTAAAGTACTGAATCAAGTCAGTAAAATGTTAGTGGTTACATGCTCTACAATTTTCAAATCATTGATAAGTAATCCTTCCATAAATAATTCGACTATCCATTCTCTGAGTTTTATTTTCTAAAATAAAACTTTTTTTGCTTTTAGACTTTTAAATATCTGTATATAGTTATCATTTTGTCTCTATTATATATTTAATTTTTTCTTCCCTTAATTTTAATCATTTAAGTTTTCTAGTGGCAATTTTTACTTTTAACAGAATAGGTCTTTCCTTCTAATGACAGGAATTGGCATAAAGCAAGATTTGATTAATAGAAATCCAGCCTTCATTAAGCAATCATAAAATGTTTCTAATCTGTTAATAAAGTTTGGGGTAAGCCATTTAGAAATATAACTATGTTGAGTGTTTGTTATAAATTTATATTTCTTGCATTTCCAACCCATTATAAAACAACCAGGGTCAATTTACTTTAAAAATGTGAAAATAATTATTTTGTTTCAAAGAGAATTATTATTGCCCTTATGAACTATTGTAAATTTAAATGACTCTATAAATGAACAAGCCCTCCAGTCCTCTCCTTATTCTTAACCACTTTTAAAAGAATATTAGATTTTGCTATAATGTAGAAGATGGTAAGTGTTATTTGCAAGAATTAGCAATAAAATATCCTGAAATGAATGAAAAATGTTTGCTCTGTCATATACTTGGGACTTTTACATTAATATAACTTCAGAATTATCAATTAACTGATAAATTAATGCATTAGATATACATCTTAAACTTGAGAATTAATTTGAAGGTAATTGCACCTCATTGGGAGGCCGTTAACCACAGTTAATTACTGTTGTAATGTAGAGTTGAATTTCACTGCATTTTTAATAAGGGTCCAAAACCACCTTTGGAATTAGCCCTCTTGTGACTCTTCAACAGATATTTAAATCATTTTCTAATAGCATGCATTAGAAGGGGTTTAGACACTAAGGCAAAAATCATTAAACCATCCATTTTCATTTACAGAGCTCCTAGTTTCTAATCAGTAATTTCTTCCCACACTACTTAAACCATTTATTTTCTTTCCTTTGAATTTCACATACTCTGGAATAAACTTTGAGAAAATACTCTTGGCCAGCTTGTTAGCCAGTCTTTTATAGGGCCCGGATTGCCTTTTGCTCCAGGTTTTATTTCAATAGAGATTAAACAGGTAGAAGCCAAACTTTCTTTCTCATTATTCATTGAAAGACACTCTCTAAGGCCATTTGGGGTTTTGCCACATACACTGAATGAAATACAGCAAATAGACAATCTGAAGCTATATCTGGTGTGGAGCTGCCTTGAGGTTATTTAATTTTGTGGAGATCCTTTAAAAATAAGTGAAGAGAATAAATATTATACAGATTTGAAGCTAGATGTCTCCTAAGACCATATTCCATCAGCTCCATGAAGGGTTTAAAAATGAATTTAACTAGAAATAACTCTGGAACTTTAGGTTGCTATCTTTGTGGGGAATTTGCTACAGTGAGGAGTAGGCTGTCTTCTGCTTCAACATTGTTCTCTATGGTAAAAACTAACTTATATCAAACTTGTAAATGGAAGAGCTCTATGTTATTAGTCTTTTAGGTAGGTTCTGATTCATGTGATATTTTTTTCAAAAAGTTATTAATAGTTTTATGTGTTTGTTTGCCTGCTGTCTTAGTTAATTAAGGTTTCCATTGTTGAGAAGAGACCCATGACCAAGGCAACTCTTATAAACACAACATTTAATAGGTTACTGAGGTTTAGACCATTTTAATCGAGACAGAAGCATGGCAATATCCAGGTAGATTGGATGCTGGAGGAGTCACGATTTCTACATCTTGATCCTAAGGCAGCCAGGAGAAGACTGGATTCCAGGCAGCCAGGAGGAAGGTCTGTGTCCATCCTCACGGTGACATATTTTCTGAAACAAAGTCACACCTACTCCAACAAAGCCACACCTCCTAATAGTGCCATCCCCTGGACCAAGCATATCTTATCCACCATCTTCCATTCTCTGGGCCTCCATAGGCTTCTTTGGACACAATGAGTCTATGGACTCATAACTAGCCATAGCACAATGTAAAATTCATTTGGTCCAACTTCAAAAGTCCATATAGTCTACCTCAATCTCAACAATGTTAAAAGTCCAAAATTCAAAGTCTCTTCTGGTTAATTAGCATATTCATTAAATTACTAACAATGATTTATATTAGATTCCCCACAACATTTTCAACCTTGTAGGTAACACTTTATTCCCTTTAATATGGCCCTATTCTTTTCACCAACTCCCTGGGAACTGCTCTTTTGTATTTGTCATTAATATGTGTGTGTGTGTGTGTGTGTGTGTGTGTGTGTGTGTGTGTGTGTGTGTGTGTGTCTGGTCAGGGATTGTTGACCCAATACAAGGTAACTTTTTAAGCTTTTCATATATGTGTATGTATGTATTTTAGATAGCTTCCACATTAGTAGGTTTCCACATAAATGCTGTAAATGTTAAGTAAACTAAGTATTAAGAAAAATTTACGGTGAGCATGAAGTTTCACTTCTAGATAGGTAGCTATTTTAGCAGTTGACAGCTGCTGGGAGAGGAAAAGAAGGTTTTCTTTAAAGATATGACATAGAAGATAGGACATGGACATTCTCTAGTGGTGCCCACATACCAACCAAACAACCAAACAACCAAACAAACAAAAAACAGATGCCAAGTTGGCTACATAGGGAAAGAAAATTGGACTTTAGAGAAATGGGCAGAAGCATAATTATGAGCACAGTATACTATGCAGAATCTCAACCTAATTTAAAAATGAGGGAAAATGATTATTAAGGATGGACCTTGATATAACTAGACAATTTCCTTGATTTAAAATTGAAATATGGATAACTGTTAACCTAATAGTCATTTACAGAAAAAAAAAGAGTAGGTTGATTACATTTTTAAAAGAATGATAAAAAGATCATAAAAAGAAAGAGTTTGATTCATGGAAACATGTAATGAATAAACAAAAGAGCTAATGGTTTAGTATATAACTCAGTTGATACAATGCATGCTTCTTATGAACTAAGCCCTATATTTCATCAGAACATGGCCAAAATGAGGTGTGGTCATCTATTTTTGTAATTCTGGGTATTTTGTAGGGGGAAGAGAGGGACCAGGAGTTCAATGTCATCATCTTCTTTTTTTTTTTTAACTTATTTTATTAGATATTTTCTTCCTTTCAATGTCATCTTCTAATACAAAAGTATTTGAAGGCCAGTAAAGGCTACATGAGTCAATGTCTCATACATGAACAAACAAACAAACAAATAAAAACAGAGGAAAAATAAGAAAGGAAAACCAGGTACTGAGTTGTAGAGTCTTCCTACTGCATATACAATATGATTTTTAGATAATGAGTATCAGGTACACCTACAGCATATTACTCTTATATCAATTCTAAAAATAATTTGACAATTATACAAATGCAAAGGTTAAAGAAAACGATTTATTTTGAATAAATTGTCAAACTGCAAATCTGTAAGAAATTGATGAAGAATTTGAAGAGATTGTCTTCTGCTTTGGTGACTTGTAATATCACTGAAATGCTGAATTTTCAGGAAATTTAAATTTCTAGCTACTGAGCAAACTAGAAAGTAAGCACTTTAACCCCAGGCTCAGTTTTATTGATTTGTTCCCATTTTTCTCTCTACTGAATCTAATTTGACTATAATAATCTCTAGAATGTGACAAATGCTGAAAGATGATTTATCCATTATGAAATAATAGGTAGTCTTAGCATAGTACATAGATTAGCATATTACATATATCTTTAATTAAAATAATTGAACAAATTACATATAAAACAGAAGCTTCGTTTAAGATTGTATCATTACAAATGTTGACAATATAAAATTATATGACAGCATAATGTTAACATAATTGTCAAAAATGATATAAGATAGATTTGGGGGCAATATTAGAAATTAAATGTTTTTCCTTTCTGAGTACTAAAGGTTGAATCTCCATTTATCTATATTGTTAATATTTTTAGAAATACTTTATTAATTTCTAAAATTTAATATCCAATTAAAGGCATCAACAACAGGGTATTAAACTTATTATATTATTTCATATGAAATACCAACATAGTTTTCCATATACTCGTTTCTACAATAGTGTTCTTAGTGGTTAGAATAATTGATTTCAAAATAAAATACATAAATTACTAAAAGTTTCTTTTATGTATTGATATTGTAATTTTATGGAAAGAGACAGATTTTAACAGCCAAGGTCATTTGAGTTAGTTTTGTAGATGTAACAGTTCTACTGTGTTTTGGAACCTAGAACAGCTGTGGTTGCATGCACAAGACCCACAAAAGATCAGGCAACAGTACATTCTGCCATGGATGGGGAAGTAGGACATCATCCCACAGCCTGAAACTCTTGACATTTGGTAATTTCTGAGGAAGGGTGGTTCAGGGTTCCTTCGGACTGTGCCTCATGTTAAATGTACCAGGGATAGATAACCCTGTACCCAGGAGTACATGGACTGAACAAATATGACTCAATAGAAGAAAAAAGAGAAAGAACATAGAGAAGTGTGTGGAGTTTCAATGAATCAGTCGGAGGAGAGGTGTGTGGGTGAATATTATCAAATCCATGTGGGCATGTATGAAGTTCTAAAATAAAGAAGTTGGAATATGATGCTGACACCCTGTGGATCTTTTCTATTTTTGCCAGCTTCCTGATTACTATATTCACAAAGAATGAGATGGAGAAAAACAATCTATTTTGTGATGTAGAGAGGACCCCCAAAATCATTCATTAAATCACAAGTTTTTCTAGCCTTTGGTGTTGAATATAACTTTGGCCTTCAGGAACTGTTTCTCAGCTCTGTTTTGTTCTTTCTCTAGACAAGAAAAGCCTGCTTTAGTCTTCCTTTGTGAGATGTGGCATAGATGCGGAAATCGAACTGACAGTTCCAATTCATCAGAACAAACATAGTACTGCGATTGTTTACTTCATTGTAAATCCGTTTTTTTTTTTTTTTTTTTTTTTTTTTTTTTTGTCTTCTATAGTCAGAAAGCAAATGGTATGATCATGGTCACCACTGTTTAGGAAAGAAATATTCTCAAACTCTATAGTGTAACAAACAAAATTATACCACGTACAAAACAATTTGGTTATGAAAATGCAAGAACTTATATAGGCAAAGCCTCAAACTTGTATCCTGAGACTTTAGGCCATATTGCACTAGCACGGGAATTACAGACACAGGCAGATGCGTCCATGAGCGATCTCCATCCATTCCAGCAGTTGCGAATGAGAACCAGAAATGCCTGCATGCTATCGGAACTGAGGCAGTTTTGGTGTTCATCATTGAGGCAGGAGTCAGATCCCTTTCCCCCTAGATTTAGAACAGTACCTGCTCACTTTAAAGTAAATAAGCAGATTATGGGGCGGGGGAGAATCTTAAGGAACCATCCAGATTGCTGTTGGGGGATCAAGGAAGCTCTGTGGCAATGATACCTCAATAGAACATTAAAGGTAGGTAAAATGTGCAGACAGAGTGAGTACACATGAATTGGTAGGTTCATTAATTTTTAATAATACCTTGATACAGTGCTTAGAAAGGACAAGTGTTATTCATTCAGGGGGATAGAAGACTAATGCCAGGGAGCAGTGAAATCTGAAATTGTGTGTGCAGAGCACAGCCGAGTTTGAAAGTGCAATGAGTTCTGGCATAAATGCCCTTTGAGTTCTCGTCTACTCGGAGAGCCCTCATCTGTGAGGATGAAAATGTTCTGCATGCGCGTCTTTGTATAATCCTGCTGTTATATTTTGTAGATTGATGTTAGGTTTAAAACCAAGCTCTTTGTGAAAAGGAAGAGTATTATGAGTCTCGGTGTTAAATTGCCAGCATTCCTCAATGAAATTACAAAGGTTAATCCACCAGTTTGAATTTCCAACTCTCTGTAAGCACTAAAGTGGATGAAGTAGAAAAGAAAATTGAGAATAATTGAGGAGAACATACTAAGAGTCGGGCATTCTATTATTCTGTCTGCATAGTCTTTACATTGAGAAAATAGATGTTTTTATATGGACGCAAGGAATCGTTTAAACTCACCGACTGTTTAAAAGAAGAAAAGAAGTGATTACAATCCTTGACCTGCCTGTACTGCAGGAGTGAAGGCTGCATTTTGAAGGTATCCAACAATTGCCGCTGATACGGGACTGCCACACAGTGGTCGGCTACACTCCAGTCACATGGCCTTACAATATTTATGGGATCTTTATAATATTTACTCACAGGTGAAACATGGGAGATTGCTTTGTGGGTAATAAAATTTTAAAAGAAAATGATTTTAGTTACAGGCATATTTCCTCCCTAAATTATCTTCTACTTTCTTCCACCTTTTACTCAAAATGCCATGATGTTATGCTTACATTGCAATGTACTACCGGATGTGCAAGAAGTTAGCCATTTTAAAGCGGCAAAGTGGCAAGGTTAGTATTTGGAAATGAATAAAAAAATCTTTTACTCTTTTTCAATTTCAATAAACCAACAAGACTCTTTTCATATAAAATATTTCTAATTTCAAAGATAAATAATTCTTCCCAGAATCTTTTCCACCTAGCCACCATTCTGAAATAGGAGTCTCTGCAAGGAGTTGCATATACAAGCTTTACATTATAAAGAAAAATTATATTAAAATGACATTTAGAATAGAATAATGTACGCTCATGTCATTAAAAGTCACAAATTAGGACTTTTTTTTAAATGTTTCAATAAGGAAGGTACAGACTGTGGCAGTCATGCAAAGCCTTTGCACATGAGTATCTTAATTAAATAGAATCCTAAGGCATATTATAATCCAAAAGAGGAGGTAATGATGTTACTGCCAAATTCAAGAGAATAGGATGTATTTTATTCAAAGATGAAATACTTTGGTGTGTTTTAATAACTTTGAGGAATCTTTTCAAATTAATAATGAGAAATGCCTAATTATTTTTACTGTTTAGGAAATAGAGGTGCTTTGGGGAATTGGAATTGAAAAGTATTGAGACATAACAACATATTTTACTTTGTACATTTTATTTTACATGAACACTGATTTCATGCTGAAGATAAGCATTAGTAGGAAGATATAGCCATTTTAATATTTAACTCCTCCCTTAGCAATGTGCAGTAGTATAATGAATACACTAAATGAATCCAAATTTTACCAGTTTGACAAATCGGAAGTACTGATGAATGAAGCCGGGGAACTGGTAAATGGTCGAGTCGGGACCTGAAGAAGTCTCTCAGATGCTAAATGCTGCGTACTTTCTATGTTGGAATGTTTTCTCCCTCGTTAGTCTTCATCAATCTTGAAGTGTTATTGGTTTATTACTACTACAGACCTTTTTCTTGGCTGTCAGTCCTCTTTGATTCTTTCTAATACTTCTCCTGTTAGCCATTACATTTGAAGTGCATTTCACAGTGAGAAGAAATATAATTTGTGTGTGTGTGTGCATGTGTGTGAGTTCCTCAGTTCATCATTCTTTCAATTTTGTTCACCTCCAGTGACTTTCAGAATGCTACCCTGCACAATGTCATTACCTGAACACCCTTAATAATTAAGCTTGTATCTTTGTACCAGAATATCTCTAGCCATATCAGTCCATATCACTAAATGTGTCTTTTAATGTCACCGTGATTGAACTGTTTTGTTTTTGACTATTTTTACAATACTTTTTTTTCAAGCTTTCTTGTATATCACAGCAATATTTTTGACATTATATTTTTTCTTTTTAGCTTCTTCTTTATTGTTTTAGTTTACACATGGCAGAAGAAAAATAAAATCCATATACAGTACACAGACTTATCTACTACACACACCTTCAGAATGCTATGTAAGCTAATGTATCATTAACTTACATTTGACCTTACTTAAAAATAAAATTATGCATCCTAAACTCTTAAAGAAGTAATTCTCTCATACTTAACCACATTTTATGATAGTTATTTGAATATTTTATACAGTCTTCAATAATTCCCCATAAAATATGTAAAACTGGGGCTAAAGAGTTGGTTCAGTGGTTAAGATTACTGAATTGTTCTTTCAGAGGTCCTGAGTTCAATTCCCAGCAACCACATTGTAGCTTACAACCATCTGTAATAAAATCTGATGCCTCTTTCTGTACTCATATACATAAAATAAATAAATAATTCTTAAATTAAAAAAAAAAAAAAAAA
>NC_034597.1:81708580-81710712 GCF_900095145.1 Mus pahari | reverse complement strand
ACACACACACACACACACACACACACACACACACACACTCCCCCAAACAAAATGAAAACAAAAACAGAAACAAAAAAAGATTTTCAACTCTGTTCAGTATTTGAATACTCTGACCTATATACTTTATATACTCTGTTAATATATTAGTTACATGTGTCATAAATTTATTCCTGGAAACTTTTCCCAAATTATGTTATTCTCAATAGGAAAAAAAACAATGATAATATCCTCTTTCTTTTGCCTACAGGCAGTATTTTTAAATTCTTATGCATGATTTACACAACTTTTTGTCTTTCTTAGCCTCTCTTTTGATTCTTTTCAATTTAGTCTGGGACTACTCCCCATCTGTATTCTGCAAATACCACTTTCACATTTTTGGACGTTTTCTTGGTTATATATATATATATATAATATTAATTGACTTTATGGATACAAGTTTTTTTGGATTAGATGTGTCAATGCCATTCTGATTTAGGAAATTGATATTCATAAGCTAAATGTCACACATGTACTCAAGTATGCATTCATTATTGTTTAATGTACATAAGCATTTTTCTGCATACATATGCATGTCCTACATGGGTGCCTGTTTGTACTCCAACAATAGAAAGAGCATCACATGCACTGTAACTGCAGTCACAGACAAGTTTCAGCCAAAGTGTGGATGCTGGGAACTAAATTCAGGTCCTGTGCAAGAACAGTGACTGCTCTTAATCTTAGAAGCATCACTTCAGCCTACTAAGGCTAGAATTTTTGTGAGGTTTTGTTGTTGTTGTTGTCGTCATCATTCATTTGTTTGTTGTAAGTATTTTAAGTATATAATAGTAACATATTTTCTTCAAGCCTTTTAGATTTAATCTGCTGGTAGGGTGTGTGTGTGTGTGTGTGTGTGTGTGTGTGTGTGTGTGTAGTAAAATTGTGTAAGCAGAACTGTGTCTTTGCTTAATTATTGATGGATAACAGTAGAGATACCTCAGTGGTGAAGAGCAGGAACTGCTCTTAACTGAAAGGTTCTACTTGAGTTTGGTTCCCAGAAACCATACTTTTTGGTTTTAATCTACATGCATTTATCCAAACTTGGTGAAATATTTTCTTCAATGCCTTTCTAAAGAGATGTCTGTTGACAAATAACTCTAAATATCCAATCTACAAAAGCAATGGGAAATTTGTTGTCAATGTTTAAAATGATTTTATTTTGGATAAGGTTCTTCTTAACTTATAAGTAAATTGATGTTCCCTTTACATGCAGGAAGGCAGTCACAAATGCTACCAAACAATAAATGCTATCTACTGAGTTCTCAATTCTCTAATGAATTCAATTACCATGAGATACTAAACAAAACAAGAACAAAAGCAACTACTTCAGCATATAAATGCCTTCTTCAAATGAGCCTTTGTTCTCCTACAAGGCCAGGGATTAATTATCATCCTTATTCTAAGCATCTGGTTCACTGCTTTGATTCAATGAAGACTTAGTTTGACCCTGCACTCCAACTGTCTTTATAAATCACTGGAAGTACCAATTATTACCTGGAAATTATTTATCAAAAGCAAGATTTGTTTAAGGTTGAAATGATCCTTTACTTATCAAATAACTGACCTGGACGAATTAGATAGCCGGCATGTACCTTCACAACCGTGGAGAACTTAAATACATTTTCTCTTTTTTAAAAGTGCTAAATTACTTAATAAATACATACACTATTACTGTTAAGTGCTTACATACTACCTTGCCAAAGTAAAACCTTGGGCATTATAAAAATGGCATCTACTACTTTTCCATTTCCTTAGATAAATATTTATAGAGAAAGAATCAAGTTATTGCCTTTTTGATGTTCCAATGCCTTGGGCATTTCTAAGGAACAGAAGTTGTGGGTTACAAGGTGCCCCCCAAAAAAGGAAACTGAGAAAACTTTACTGTTAACTTTAGTATTTGTCTGTACTTAGATGTCTTTAGGGTTGGGTATAAAGAGACTTGAAAAGACTTATGGAACTGAATTATATTAAAAGAGGAACATTAAATTTGCTTTTACTGAGTCTCATAGCTCCAGCATAGAAATGCTGATCATTCCTTCCAACTAACTTCCAACTTACCTGAAATGGCAGAAAAAGAGGAGAGAGAGAGAGAGAGA
>NC_034597.1:81689615-81708469 GCF_900095145.1 Mus pahari | reverse complement strand
AGAGAGAGAGAGAGAGAGAGAGAGAGAGAGAGAGAGAGAGAGAGAGAGAGAGAGAGAGGAGCGAGAATATCCAGAAGCTTTTAAAGACACATCATTATAGATGTTATAACCTGATCCTGACATGCTGATATGGAGGTAAATGTATAAAGTTGAACCAGACTTACAAAACCAATTTAATAAAGAGATCACACAGCCTTTTCCCATCTCCTATTATTTGTCCTTAGTGTGGAAGGAGACTTGAGAGATCACAGCTCAGCAAACAGAAACCCAAGGTATTCTTTCTTCTCTCATGCCAGAGTAGGCAGAAGGTATACACAGATAAGGATGTTAGCTAAAATATTGTTATAATCACTAATTAACCAGTGTGTGTGTGTGTGTGTGTGTGTGTGTGTGTGTGTTTGTAGTGGAAAGTCACAGAGTCCTCGCAAACTCTCCACGGTAGGGAATTTATGCTTCCAAGTAAGAAGGAACCTTCCAAGATTATCTATAAAACAACAACAACAACAAAATCCCAAAAACACCAAAACCAAAAACAACAACAACATCAAAAAAAAAAAAAAAACATTAGTAGGTAAAGGGATTGTTAGGCGTTCTAAGTCCCAGAGTAAACCCTGTTGGTATGGGGTTATTAGATCAGTTGTTCTTCTAAATGATAGAAGAATGACAAAATATGTAAAGACTAAAAATGCTCCAGTGGTTGAAAAATCCTGTCTGCTGATGTTTTAATAAATGTTTCGAAATATGTTGTGAAATATGTTGCTCTTAAGGGAAGGTTCTATTTCTGGTAACAATTAAGAGCTGATTTTTCTATTCTTGGATATTTATATGTTGCCACAAGCAAGATGATTTAGTGCAGTGACATCACCTAAAGGCAAATCAGGCTGTGAAAATATCCAAGTAGCTATATCAAAGTATGCGTAGCTAGGATAGGTAGTAATATAGCCTACACAGCGCAATGAAATGAATACACATTGGTGGATTGAATAAAGGTGCCATTCTTTACTTCCTATTGCTTCTTCATGTCGAAATGTTAAATGAGTACCTACTCAATAAAAGGTGCTATTGTAATTTTCAAAGAGTGCCTCCTAATTGGTACCTAAGGCACAATAGCCGTATGTGACTCCACTTTCATTATGCGTATATCTTAGAATGCTGGAAGTGGAAAGGAGGAGTTTGCACAAATACTTTTCAATCTAATATTTCTGTAGAAATTGACTACATATAACAGCTTAATTAATTGGAACCTCTAATAGCTGCATTAACAAGGGGAAAAGCAATTGCATATTAATATGAAATATGATATGAAGATTGATGATCATTGGCAAAATTAAAATATTTGATAAGAGGAGATGAAAGGTTTAACGATTAATATTTGGTATGAAAATTGTTGTAAGTCTAGTTTAACACTAACAAATAAATGATGAGTTTCAGTCTTGTAAGAATATTCACAACATATTAAGAAAGAGACAAGTCACAATACCAAACATTCATCTTTGTCTTCATTTAAGATCCTTGCTTTGGAGTATTTGATGATGTAATTTATTAGGAAATGTAGCTTTTTGTGTTCATCTTATTTTAATAAAAAAAGAGTTAAATAAACATATTAACCACATTATTATCAAAACATAAAATTGTTGTTTAACAGCCTACTTTAGGAGACCTATTCCTTACTCCCGAGAAGTTACTTAATATTGATTAAAAGGCCCAGGATATATTTGTGTTTAGAAACACACACACACACACACACACACACACACACACACACACACACACACACACCAATGAAAATATAGCCATAAATTTGAAAGAAAGGAAGATGAGGCATATATATGCAAGGGGTTGAAGGGAAGAAATAGAAGGGAAAAAAATATATATATATATATTCTCAAAAATATATACTGAAAATAAAGTTCTAAGCAACTGTCCTCCATCTTCAATCTGTCATTTAGATAACAGATGTATGTATAGCTTGTTGGCAGCTATTGTTCACTAGATCACTTATTCAGTCAACAAATATCATGGTCTGCTACTTACAGTGCTAGATTCTGAAGAAAGTTAATCTTAACCTTCTGCAAGAATCTTTTCTTATATCTTTAGAGACACTATCCATGGAGAATATTGGGCAAATGAGTTTAAATAAGAGGAAATTATTGTAAATTTATGAATCCTGAATGTAATTACGTCTAATTTCATGATGTGATTATTGGTTCCTTTGTGTGCTTGTCTTGAAACCATGGCCAAGGTAGAATCATTTTTGAACAGAAAATTTCAAGCTATACATACTTCTTTCCTTATACAGTTAACATACATTAAACATTTTATTAAGTCAATGGGAAACTAATATGAAAACTTGATCTTGAGTCTTGAGTAGTGAGAGTTAGTTGTTACTATGAATATAACTATAAATTTTGAGCCACCTTGGAATCGGACTCCTGGCAGAAGCAGGGTATAGCTGACCTGAAATCTGGTAGGAAATCACTGAGGCTGATTCTGATGACAATTCAGAACATGACATTAGAGAACTGCTGTTATATGAACTTGAGAATTACACCGAAAATGAGGAAAACCCTATCATTTTGACATTGTGACTTTATGAACGAAATAATGTCTGCTTTGCCCCTATTTTCTAACACTGTAGGGTGAACATTGGAATTTCAAAGCCAGTGGCCAGAAAGGACTTGAAAACAGCGAAGTCTTTAGGGTCAACTGTGGATTTTCCTATGTTATAAAGCATTTACCAATCCTCATGTAAAATACTTTGAAGTGTAGCTGTTAATGAAAATAGATATTTCAATGTATTTGTTTTGGATAGTTGCATACAGACATAAAAGTTAGAATTCATTAAATAAGACTTGAGAAGATGATCATATTAAAATTATTTTGAAGTGAAATATTTGTTGTAGAGACAATTATATGTTTAACTCAGTATCAATTCTATTCTTTCACACTAGTGGTTTACAAAATTAGAACCTTATCCACAAAGAGATTATTATTTTCCATTCTGGCAAAGAAGTTCATATGATGTATTACTGTATCATGTTTAAATTAGTAATCAATTTCCATTTGTACTTGGTATGTTGTGTCTCAGAACCGGATGACTATGACCATGAGATGAAACATAACTGAAAATATGATATGACTTGTATTAAATAATATCTTCATGGGAACTCATTCAACTTCAAATTTGTTTTTCTCCCCTTGTGTTGGTTTCTTCTTCTAGTCACTGCCATTGCTCTGACAGCTGAGTTTTCAACAGGCACATGAATCCTCAGCAAAGTACAGAGTGCAGCCAGGCACTAACAAGATGCTGTAGACAGAACCCAGGTTTCTATAAGTGTTTTCAATGTGCAGCATTTACTGAGACATCTCCCATAGCTTTCTTCCTAGTAAGAAAACACATTTGTATCATTTGAAGTCAAAAAGGTTCATTTGTTTACTCTATGTCTATCATTTCTATCTGTACTTTAGCATTCTATGTATTCATTCCAAGATGAATTATGATTGATTACAGCTGCGATCCAGAATGAATTAATAACATTCATTCATGTTGCTGATCTTCAGGTCTTCCACAAGCTCTCTTCATCTACACTAGGACACATAAATTCCTTCTCTAAAGACATTTAAGGATTTGACCTTTGGGAAATTTCACTTATGATACTTTTTGCTCTATTTTAGGTAAGGTATTTATTAAAAGAAAATATACAAGCCAAATGTAAACAATCATCCCCACAGGGCTGGCTTCTTTCCCTACTGCTTGTAAATAAATATCATTGCTATATTCTCAATGTTTATATATCTCCAAAATTAATAGTTTGAATCTTTTTTCAAATGCTTATTACTTATTTGTTTATTTATTTACTTGTGTGTTTATGTTTGTGTATGTGTGTGTGTAAGTGTGCGTGATGGTGCAAGTGCGTATTCCACATATGTGCAGTTGCATAATGAGACCTGAAAAGGGTTACTATCTATTGGAGCTTAAATTATATGTGGTCCTCTGGAGAAGAAAGAAGTACTCTTGCCTCTTAAGCCAGCTTTCCACCACATATTTTGAAATCTTCGAGGACAATGAGGCTTTCACATGTATGAGGGATAGAATTTTCATGGGAATGATTTCAAAGAAATGTAGCCATTCTTTCCACCAAATTCACAACCCTAAAATATCCTGATGATGAAACAGAAAGTGGATATCCAGATGTATTACAATTAATCTACACAGTTCATAGACTTCGCAGGCTCTGTAACAGTGAAGGATACATTTACATTGTCTAACAGCACCCGTATTTGGTATCCTGTTAGAGCAACTCAAAAGAGCTAAGACATCCATTCAAGCTGCCTTGCTCATCTCATTACTGTGCTTATTGTCTTTACTTTGTAGTATTTTTTTTTTTTTTTTGGTTTGGTATATGTTATGACTTGAGGATAAAATGTGTCTTGTAGGTTTATGTATTGGCCCCTGGGTTGTGGCACTATTCAGAAGGTTCTGGAAACTTTAGGAACTAGAAAATATTCAAGGTGCTACATCCCTGGTAACATACCTGTAAAGATTATACCAGATATTTAATCCTTTCCAACATTTTACTTTATGACCATTTGCTTGGGGACAAGTCAAGCTTCTGAATGATCAGAAAGTATTAAGTAAAATGAATCTTGGTTTCTTTTATATTTTTAGTTTTTCATTTCATTTTTATTTTTCATTTTATTCTTCTCTCATACATCATATCCCAATTGCAGTTTCTCCTGTCTTCACTCTTTCTAGTTTTTCCCTCTGCAATTTCCCTCCCCCAATGTCCACCTCCCTCAACCTTCCTTCTCAAAAAACTGTCCTACCAATATGATCAGCCAAACATGGCACAACAATCTACAATAAGACAAAGCTCATACTATCTCATCAACATTTGGTAAGGGAACCCAGAAGTAGGAAAAGGGTCCCACAAGCAAGCAAAAGAGCCAGAGACAGTTGGCACCTCCACTGACAGGAATCCTAGAACATAGATGAGCAAGTGTCCTTGTAAAAGGATGGAATGTACCTTGAGTTTATGCCCAAGAGGGCAATAGCTGAGCCTTCAGGTAGATTGATTCCCAGGTTTCTGAGAGAAGGATATATTGGCTTCCAGAGTAGCTGGACAAGCTTGCACTCCCACTAGAAACGGAGTAGAGTTCTTTGACAAAATCTGAAATCCCTTCAGGGTAAAAGTCTTGGAGAGGTCTGGGTTATAAGGGCCACGATACAGTTTTATTTGAATAAAATACAGAAGAGTATCAAACTATTATTCAAATTTGATTTGGAATTCTAGTTCTTTGTATTTTCACATATTGCTTGTTAACAGATGCATTTACTACTTAAAAAATCCTGCTTGTATTTTTGATTAAAATTATATTAAATCTTACAGTGGTTAAACTGTCTTAGAATCATTTTAAAGATATAATTCTGAAGACTGTAAAAAAGTTTAAAGAATTAATAAAAAATACTGAGGAGAGTGTATTACTGGGGCAGAAGTCATCTTGTGCAGCAGGAAGGTAAAAGCAGAGAAATGTGCATGAGTGTTACTGGTAAGAGACCAGATCTTGAGTTCAGACTCCATCTTAGAGAAGCAGGCCTCAGGTTAAACTATAGATAATTAACAAGCCAGCACCTAGCATGTGTTTCTAGGTTACTCCTGAGCAATCCTGTGCCTATCAATAGTTTCCAGGTTACTCCCCAACAAGCCTGCCACTGGCACTGCACTTGCCAGCATCCACCAATTGGGAGGAAAGCAGAAGTTAAACTGATGCTCCTAGTTCCAACCAATTACCTTAAAGGCAGGAAAGTTCAATAATAGCCCCCTCAATCAGATGTGTGCCAGACTACACACCCCCTTCCTTGTTTGCTTAACTCTATAAATACTTGCCTAAAACTGAGCTCAAGGCTTCACCCTCGAGTCCTGCTGCATCAAAGAAGATGGTGTGGCCCAAGCAGAAACTTGAATAAAGACACGAGAGCGATTAAATCATAATCAGATCCTTGGTGGTTTCTTGGGGTTCATGAAACAGTCACAAAATAGCAGAATTCACCCAAATACTTTTGAATATCTCACGCATAATTTGGTTAACTAGTAAGCTAATCTTAAAAATACAAATAAAATGTTAAAAATGAAGAAAAGAAACAAAATTGCCACAAAACCTGATTTTTTTTTTTTTTTAAAAAGCATATACTAGTGGAAATTAAACACGACTTCTTCTTACACAGGGATATTTATAGAAGAAGAAAATAACATGCAGTGGAGTAGCTTGGACTAAATATGTGTACTATGGTCCATGATCCTGGGACATCAGTGTTAGACCTTGGCAACAGAAGAAGAAAACTTGGAGGAAAGAGGTAAAGAGTCTACACACTGTTGACAATTCTGGTTTACTCACAGAATGTCTGACCTGGAGGTTCAGTGTGCCTATAACAACTAATGGTGATTACGCGTGCTTCATATTCAGATAATTAAAAGTTAGACTGATAAGCAAAGAACAAGAGAAGCATTCCAAACAACACTTTACCTCAATAATGAGTCAATGAAATTTCTATTTCCGTACCGTTAAAATGCGAAGGATGCTATTAATTTGATTTTATCATTGCAGGTAACAATCCATTAAATGCTCAGATTCATAATATGAATAAAATATAATCCTATTTACTGTTGTGGTTTTAAACATTTTCCTGCTGCAGGGATAACGCCCATACCTGTATTTACTAACAATCTTCATAAAATTTCTATGACGCTAGTGTGACTATTATAGCCATGTATTGAGGCCTATGTATAGTCATGTGTTGCATCAAGATATATCTGCCAATGAAAGACTGCATATGCTATAGTGGTTTCATATGCTCAGCATTGATCCAAAAGTCATTATTAGATACTATCAGCTGTCATGGTGACACACGCAGTTCAAGACATTTGCCTTGCTTCTGTAATATGCGGTATGCATTTGAGGATCCTTCTGTGGCTTGGGATCTTCTGCTTTCTGTTACTCAAGGTGTCCGTTCTCTGTTGCACACTGGGCTGGAAGAAGCAGAGTCCCAGAGTGAGTGTCAGGGGCAGTATACAAGGGGCAGAAGACCTTCTCGGTGGTCTTAGTATTACAGCTATTTTAGAGCCTTCTCCATGGTGTCCAATGAACAGCTTGGCTTGGGTGCATACACTTATTCAGGGTAGGCTTGTACAGTACAGTTTATTAGGGGTGAACCATAGGTATATAAGGACTTTGGAGAGTGGGGAGGAGTTTTCAGGTTAAATGAAAATCACTGGCTAGAGTTAAAGTTCTGGGAATGTCTCCTTTGCATGGAAAAGCATCTCAGGATCTTGCTGAACAGGTTCTTATCCAGAAAAAGGAAGCTGAACCTGTAATCTTACTAAGGCTCATTCCATGTGTAAAGGGTGACAGGTTCCATGTGTCAGGTTCCTCAGACAAGTTCAGAGAAGTAGTAGCCCTGCTTTTGTGTGGTGTTTTGTAAAACCCCATTTTGTGCCTAGCTCTGAAGGCTATCTAATAGATTTGAAACGTAATTAGCAGAGCCTAACAGTAATGCTGGTGTAAACCTAGCTACTGGTGTGTCAGTGAGAAAAGACTAGTAAATATATAGCATTTGACAATAATAAGAACTTTATTATTTCATGAACACACTCTGCTATCTTAGTTCAGAGTGTTCTGCCATTTCATAGGATGGGTATAGTTGTCCCATGGGTTGTCCCATGTCCCTCTCCTCTTCACCTAGACTTTCATTCTCATTTCTTTTACTTTCCTCCCTCTTCCCTTGTTCCCATCATCCCTCTCTGTCTACACTGTTCTTGAACCCATAAGCTTAACCAACTCCCCAGCTACTCTTAGACTATTCCATAGCTGGAATTATAAATGGGCTCACCACCACATGCAGGTTGGTTCTCTCTCTTACAGCTCCATAGAACATATCTAATTCCTCTTTGTAATAGCATGGATTTGAAAATATCTATCTTCCATCACTTAAACACCTCTCTCTCTCTCTCTCTCTCTCTCTCTCTCTCTCTCTCTCTCTCTCTCTGACAGCTCCTTGGTTTTTAGATCAGCATTCCCTCTGATGACCATCTGATCTTTTCCTTTTAGAGTCCTGGATCTTTGATTTTTCTCACAAGCTGTCAGAAAGAATTAGTGAGGTAAGGGTGACAATAACCTTCTCAGTCCACCCTGGGTGACACTGTCCATGGCATAAATGGGACCTCGGACTGGAGCATTCCATGCAGAGTATTGGGAGTTGTGAATGGGCATAAAAGCAATAGAAAAACAGTATTGCTAACTTGTACATGAATATTTATACATCATTCACACATACACACCAGGAAGCCAAGGTTTATATTATACCCTATCACCTACAGTTTTTGAGCTTGCATCATGATATTTAAACAGCAAGAGAAACAGCACACTCGTTAGGAACAACATAAATGTTTATGGGGAAATTCTTACTCACCAAAATAATGCAGGCTAGAACAATGTCTTCTACCCAGGGGATGGAAAAGTAGAACTGAACTGTGAGGTTTATGGATCCTAGATAAATTAGTATACTACATTAGTAAGAAACATTAATAGGGAGAATGTGGACTGGAAATGAATTCAATGAATGGGATCGCCAAAAGTTAACTGTTGCAGATTGCCACCAATTTGCTATCTCCTTATTATAGCTTCACTTTCTCCAGTGTCAATCCTCTAGTAACAGGAGTCTCAGGCATGATGGCCCAACATTATATCTCTATTATCTTATGATTATCCCTGAAGGGTTCTGAGTGGCTCAACCTGGGTAAGAGGTCAGGCTCTGCAAATATAAGTTGGAGTTGCTTTCTGAGAAAGAGAGAACAGAAGTAGAAATCCAAATGTTACCAGGTTTATGGGGACGAGGTATCTGTCATATTTTAAAAGGTGAGCTGAGTAGATTTGTGCGGTGAGGACGAGAGTTGGTTATTGCTAAGAATGGCTTTGCCTTCTTGAAGATTATACAAACTTCATTTTGTTCTATCCTGTAACTTTGAATGACTCCATTATGTTATAAATTATGGTTTTATTTGACAAATTGTGGAAGCCTTCAGTATATTTTATATATAGCATCTTTATAGAAGGAATTTTACTAAAATGAGATTTTCAGCATAGAAGATATATGAGACAGAGATTTAAAATACCTCGAAAGGAAAAGAGAAGTCTTACTTTTCACAAAAGGTTATCTGAATGATTTTCTTGATTATTACCATCTTTTTTAAAAAGGTACATATTATGTGGTAATTGTTCTTTTAACTACTGACACAATTAATTCTTAATGCATGAGAAATATAATTTATAGTTTTATTTGGCACGTACTTAAGCCCCTGCATAGCAATTACTGGTGTGACATTTTTGTCTGCACTGTAAAGAATTGTACAACCGCCATTTCATCACTTCAAAATTGAAGCAAAGAGGTTCACTCCTTCGGGAGTACCTGCCTTGATCTTATCTTGTAGAATGAAAATATGATTGCCTTCCTGACACTATAAATTATGCTTTCCGTATTCTAGGGACCATCTGCAGTAGAAATCTATACTGTTAGTGTGCCTCTTTTGCTTTATTGGGAGTATTGGGAGATTTTTTTTTTTTTTTTTTTCTTTACAATACTTAAATAGAAAATCTTTTTTGTACCTTCTTAAATTATATGGCAATCGAGCACCACAAAGGATCATTCCTTAAAAAACACACAATGGAACATTTTTTTCCTATTGTAATAGTTAACATAAGGATCTGATTCAAACAGTGAGCCAATACTAGAACTGAAGTTGAATGAAACCCCATCAATTGCTTCCTTTGAAACAAGTAGCTACATGCCTCTCCTGGGTGAACTTTTCCTGGAACTTTTTCCCCAACAACAATGAGTTGAAAGCACAAACAACCAATAACTGTGGCAATCTTGAAAGTTAGAGCGAGACCCTTGTTTGTGTTGTCTCTGCAGGCATTCCTCTGCCAAAGGTTGTGCTTTAGTGAATGTTGTTCTTAGACCCAATAGCCTCAGCTGCTTTTAGATGAAGCTCTGCACCTGGATCTGCTTCTTCTCTTAACTGATAACATTCAACCTCTTTTTGTTATATTTTGAAAGAATATTTCCCCTGCCTTTCTTTAATGTCAAGTGCATTTATTATTATTTTTTGGACATTAATTTTACAACATGGAGTGTAAGAAAAACACACACTCACGCATTTGTTACAAACCTCAAAATACTTTGCTACCAAGCTGATCTTGAAAAACCTATTTCCATGACACAATTGCAGAATAAACCTATGGTTAATACCTTATTTACACAAACTGAAGGCTGTTATATCTGTGTTTGGCGACCTTGAAACTGCATTGTGCTCAGTGCCCTTTTTATAACCTTAATTACCGGGGAATACAGAGCTTTAAAGAAAGACTAACATTTCACTTTAACATCCACAATAATCTATTATAAAGCCAGCTAAGCCAGTCCCCAAATACAGAGAAATGTTATTACATGCTCAGCTAGCTGTCAAGGGGCCATGAGTCAGTGGCTTACAGTTATCAAAAGTAACAAGGTTGTTCAGAATTTCCTTCAACAAAGCCAGCCAGCTTATGGAAGGATTAAGCTCTCTTTGATTAGAACAACTGGAACATGTCCTACCCCTTTAATTAGCATTCCCTTTTGCTTGGTGGAGGCTGGTAATTTGACACTCACATTAGGTATCTCTAGAAATGCTTTTCCATACCTCATCCCACTCCTAAGTATTCAAACCATTGTATATGCTTCTACATCAACTAAAATGTGAACTGCTGAAGGATTTATGTTCAAAACTGTGTAAAATCTCAAGGGTACTGTGCTTCTAATAGAGAAAATGTAATAACACTCCAATATAATATGTGGCAGGAGACTTGGTTAGCCGTTAGGCATAGTGTATTACCCTAAGGCCATACTCATTTTGCTTTCTATCTTTGGGAACAAAAAGTTTTATGTCAGCTTTATTGATATTTTACACGTTTACATTTTAATTTATACCTTAAGGCAATCCAGGGAGGAGACCTCTACTTACACTGCTAGATTACTTAGTTGGTGAGTAAATATAATTTTTCAGGGCCATGCTACGCAGAGCAGCGCAGGGACTCCAACAGATGAAAGGAAATGGGAAGTTACTGTTCCTCAAGGAGCACAGATTCCCTTGAAAACAAATTGAGAATTGTCTCATTTGCTCACCACACACAGCTTCTATACTGGACAGGCCCTGTATGTGCGCAGGCTCACTCTTCACATTCATTCTTTTTTATGAGATATTTTCTTTATTTACATTTCAAATGTTTCCTCTTTCCTGGTTTCTCCTCTGAAAACCATCTATTACACCCCCCCCCCCCCCGCTCACCAACCCAACCACTCCTTCTTCCTTTTTCTGGCATTGCTCTACACTGGGGCATCGAACTTTCACAGGACCAAGGACCTTTCCTCCCATTGATTACTGGCATGGTCATCCTCTGCTACATATGCAGCTGGAACCATGGGTCCCTCCATGTGTTTTCATTAGTTGGTGTTTTAGTCCCTGGGAGCTCTGGGGGGTACTGGTTAGTTCATATTGTTGTTCCTCCTATGGGACTGCAAACCCCTTCAACTACTTGGATCCTTTCTCTAGCTCCTTCATTGGGGAACCTGTGCTCAGCCAATGGATGGTTGTGAGCATCCACCTCTGTATTTGTCAGTGACTGGCAGAGCCTCTCAGGAGAAAGCTATATCAGGCTCCTGTCAGCAAGCATTCATTGGCATCCACAACAGTGTCAGGATTTGTTGACTGTATATGGGATGGATCCCAGGTGGAGCAGTCTCTGTGTGGCCTTCACATTCATTCTTTTGTACACTTCCTTTTCCTCTATTTTATGTTCTTATTCTTTCACCACATTTCTCTTTCTCCCTCTTAGTGGGTTAATGTTGAATAGAAAGATTTCCATAGTGAAAGTAGTCCACTATTTTCCTCTTCTAGTCATATAAATAAATAAATAAATAACAAGGATATAATAAAAAAGGATAACTTTGTTTTTGTATGGTTCTTACAAGATGATTTAGAAGTGTAGAGTTATCACATGAATGAAAACTTGGTCCCAAGCAACCTAATTCTTAAAAGACAATCCTATCTGATATACATCCTGAATCAACAATAGATTATTTTCTGAATTAAGAGTATCACATTATCTTTATTTATAAAACCATGGTCCGTGTTTTCCTTTCTATGCAATATATATTTAAACTCAAATTTCACATTTGTATTTTTCCCTCAAATAATCATTAGACAATCTATATCACTGAACTATTCCTGTCTATTTTAGACTTTCAAACATTTGCTTACATGTTCTGATGCTTCCAGTTACACGCTAAACCATCAAACATTTAGAGATGTGAAACTTGTGCAAATCATAAAATAATAAAGAAATCATGGAAATTTCTCCTTCTCCTCAGGAGAAAAATAGGATCACAATAACTGTTAATGAGTACCATGCTACTCTATTCACAACCCAAAGATAAATTTGGTATCACCCAAATAGTTATAAACTAGAAGTTTAAAAAGAATCAGTTCTTTCACACAATGCTGAGCATCCTACTTCACAAACTGGAATGTTATCCAAAGATGAGGAATCTCAGTAGCATCTAGTTGCCTAGGAGTTACTTATATTGGACATTATTTCTTTCAAAGAGAGGATACATGAAAAAGTGTTTACTTGGTTCATTGTTCTAGGACAGAATGAAGTAAGTTGATCATTACTCCTAAGAACTTGTGGAACCCTGAGATCTCTCAAACACTGGATCACCAACCAGGCAGCATGCACCAGCTGATATCAGGCCCCCAACACACATACAGCAGAGGACTGAGTGTAGTCAGAGAAGACACACCTTACCCTCAAGAGACTGGAGGTGCCAGGGAGTTTAGAGGTCTGGTGGGGTGGGGTGTGACAGGTGGGATAACCTTGTGGAGACAGGGTTGCGGGGAGTAGGTATGGGATGTGGAACCAGGAGAGGAGGGTGGACCAGGAGGTGAATAAAATCTGGAGTTTAAAATAAATAAATGAATGAATAAATAAATAAGAGAAAAGGAAGAAATATGCATAATATACATAAAGGTCATCGGATCTCAATACTTGACTTCCGAACCATCTCCTGTTGAGCCTGAGGAAACATAGACACTGAGAGGCAAATTATTTTGTTTAGTTTTGCTTCATTGGGTCAATGGAAAAGATTCCTAAGAACATTCTTTCTCTTACTCATGGGGTTTTTCATCAGGCACATTGCACTGTGGTCCAACAGGGCCTGCTCTGTAGCACTCACTGGCTCTCATCTTACTGACTGTGGTCACACTTTCCAATGACTAACATTTTTTTTTCAATCAAATGATTGATTTGAGCAGCTTATAAGTGGGCTCCACTGTGTGATATAAATAAATAAATAATTTCTAATGTAAAATCATGAGTCAATTTTGAGATTTGATTAATTTCTAAGTGCTTTAAAAAGTATTTTAACATTTTTTTATTCAAGATTTTAAACACAACTCTCTGGGAGAGAGAGAGACAGAGAAAGAGAGACAGAGAGACACTGAGTGGAGATGGATGTTGACATTTAAATTCTGGCTATCTCTCCATTACTCTCCCTGCATGATGTTATAGGAAGTTTTACAAAAGTTGGCTATTGAAGTATAAACATGTTTCTGAGCTACCATAACTAGGGCATGAATAGATTTCAGTATTTTTCACACAATTCTTAGCTGCACACAATGGAAGATTAAGGAAAGATGTGAAATTTCACTGGCTTTTCCTAGTTGCCTTGGAGTTGAAAATATATTAAAATAAGTTATTTCAAAAATAGATTAGTGAAAAATTACTTTGGTATAATAAAAAGGCATCAAAAGTTGTTTTTTTATAAATATCTAGTTTTGATATGTAAGTAACATGTGTATGTAACCTGACTGAATCTCATAGGCTTATCACAACCAGATCTTTCCGCTACTTTTGATGCTTTTTCCTCAATTTAAAATTGACCTCAGAGGAACAGAAAAGTCATTCTTTAAAGGCACAATTGCAGATAACATTTCCTTATATATTTGTTTTGTTTTTCATTCCCACTGGGGGAAAAAAGAAGAAGAAAGTAAAAGAAAACCCAAAAATGGTTCAAGACACCTGCCAACGACAGTTCCCTCAGAAGTTATTATATAGATTTGGAAGCACTGTGAGTGTGAAATCTGAAAATATTTTGCTCAACCTCTAGGGCCACACATCTTTGTAATCTAAGTAATAACACATGGAAGCATTTTCCCTGAGCCAAAAAGGGAATGAAAAAAGGTAGGGAGGAAAGTGATTTGCTTTACACTCTAACTTCATCATGCAAGATGTTAAGCTGCCATAATGGGACCAATGGGCCAGTTTAGTCCTTCAGATTTGATTTGTTTTGTCAAAGTAGCATTTAAAACCTATTCAGTTGATAAAAAGGCTTACACTGGGCATATACTCTCCAGATTTTACATTCTCCATGTCTTTTTATTAATATCCCCTGCCTCCTAAATATTGTGGATTAGAAACACTGCTTAAGACCACAGTTGACCACATTTTTTTAACAGGATCACAAATAACTTAAGGATGAGAACTCTGCTATAATTCAGTTAATGAGCAATCTAAACAATCTAATGGCTACAGAAGGGTCATCGGTTTCTCTTGATTCAAACGCAGCAATGATTTTATATTTCATTTTCTGGTTTTTAAGACTAGGAGGAAGAAGAGATAAAACAAAACAAAACAAAACAAAACAAAACACTCATTGGAATCACCAGTGTGTAAAAGACTTCTGGTAATAAAAAAATCATCTGGCATGAATGGCAAATCTGAGATTCTTTTGTCTACATATTTCTATATTTAGTAGAAGATATTTAAGAGCCTAGATCAGGGTATATGATAAGGATGTCTGTCTTCTCGCAGCATTCTCCACAAGTTAGGTTATAGCTTCATATCACCCTTCTATTAAAAGCTGTGGCTCAGAAGTTAGCTGGCAAACATAAGTACCATACAATTTGGGTAATGCAACTGACTAGCTGTCTCCTAACATCCCATATCCTAAGCCAAGGATGTGCTGACAGTAGTTTCCCAACTGTCTTCTTTGGGCTATGGCCAGCTCATTCTGGCAGATTACACAGGAACACTGGATGATCCAACATTTCATGCCTGGGTCTCTCTTTCTGGTGATGATAATTGTAGTGAAATACTTGCACATACATGCTGTTTGGGGAGATGTATGGAGGACTTCAACAGCCAAATTGTGTTTTATCTTAGAAATCTACTCCAGTACAGCTAGAACTTAGTCCTTTCTTTGAAATCCTGCTTGATATGCATTAGAATCAGGAGTCACCTTGGCAATGTAGATATCTATCTCAGAGGATTTTTTCTTAAAGATAAAATAAAAAGATCATGAGTAAAGTTCCATGCTTATGGGAAGACAGGGTCATGATTAACAGATTTTTAGATAATATTTTTATTACATGGCCAGAGAAGATAGCTATTTTATTACTGCTTTGATGCCAAGAATGTTGAAATATTGAATTAGGTATTAATGACACAATTTCAAAGCACATAAGTTGGATTTACTCATATCAGGGTCTAGTTCTCATAATATTACTCTCAACTGTAGCATGCAGCTTAGTTGATGTTTTAACCGGAAATTGGATATGATATTATAAATTTTTTTCTAATTCATATTATTTATATTTTAACTACTTCTATAAATCTTAAGTGTAATATACTCCACTTTATTATGCCATATACAAAGTATAAACTATAAGGCTTAAGGCATACTGTACACAACTGGAATAAGACTTTTAATTCTATTCAAACTGTAGAATGTGTGCCCAATTATACTCATGAATAAAGTGAGAGATTTTTATTTGAGTATATTTCATTTAAGAAAAAGATTCTTTTGGCAAAATATCAACTTCTTTATTCAAAGGGCATATGCATGAGAACTTCCTTAATCAATTTCTATTGTATAGTTTTGATACAATGAAAATAATATTTTCACTGAGGCTCATGTTTTCCAATTTTATTAGTGTCCAGCAAGCAAATCCAAAAGATCTTTTTGTTTCTGCTTTCCCACAGCGTGGAATGTAGATGTGTCTTATCATATGGTTTGTGGTGGCTTTGTTGTTGTTGTTGCTGTTTTTGTTTTAGTTGTCTTCTTTTGTTTGCTTGTGACATTTTGTTTTCTTTCATGTAATTACTAGGTATCTGAAATTAGGTCTTCATGTTTCTACTTCAATTATTTTACCGATTGAGCTACTTTCACAACTCACAATATTCATTATTTTCTGTGGAACTCAGATATTTCCAGTAAACAGTCCACAGTCATCCAAATAGTGCTAGAATAATTTGTCATGTGATAAGTCTGTGAAATAAATATTAAAATTATAGTTCAATTAGCATTTATGGTTAGAGGAAAATAATTGGATAAATGTAGAAGATCTAAAAAATTGTTTGATAAAGTATTAATTTCATAGTCATTATACATATAGAGAGAAGGGATTTTTTTATATATTTATGGATCTACAAATTCCTAATTTTATAAGCAAATTATTTCATTTTTCATCCAGATATAGTATTGAACCAAATTACTTTATATATTCAGCATCTAAAATATATACTTTTAAAAAGTACTGTGATAAACATGTTTGAAATATACTTGTATTATTTTTCCATTATTTTGTTAGCCTAAATATCATATATCAGCATGTATCATTCATTCAGCCAAATCTCAAGTCTATTTTCTGAAAGAAGGAGGGGTGGGCATTCAGGATGCTCATGATCACATTCCTTGAAACCAATAGTTTTTGTTTATACATCTGTCCTCCCGGTACTATAGAAAGTAATGCTGTTTGGTTGTTTATGTAAATGTAGGTGACAAGAAAATCCAATCAGTTCCTTGTTTTTCTCTTGGCTATGAAAATTTTATTATGCAAAACATATGCTATTCCAATTTGCCTTTGAATTTTCATCAACCTGAAATGCAGCATCAGAAAATAGAATTGTATGTCATCATGTTTCAGGCAGACCAGTCTTTCTCTGTCTATTTCCTGAGAACTGACACCATTAATATATGAAAGATGCATCTTATGAAATTCTAGACAGCTTATAAGCCTATGGTTATTGCAGTCTGATGGAAGCATATTGGAATCCTAGTTTAGCAGCAATCTACCTGTTTAATCTCAGACAATTCAGCTGCAACTTCTCGCTGTGTGAATTCTCATCTACAAAAGTGCTGTGGAGACTGTGAAGCACAATGAGAAAGGATGTACGCATTTAACAAACTGGTTTTCAGTTTACATATACTACCCCTACAGTTAGGCTCTGTAGTTTTGATAAAGACAAAAGTTTAAATTACACAAGTGACTTTCTGTCACGGAAAAAAAAAATCTTTGAATTAAGAAAAAAAGGTCAATTGAACTTTCAAAGAGCTTGTAGCAATTATTGATCACTGTTTATCAAGTATATGAAAAACTTAGATGCTTTATAGATATCGTCTAATGTAAACACAATTGTTGTGCAGTCAACTTATTACTACAATTTTTAGAGGGAAAAGTGGAAACATCTGTTCCATTAAGATCACGTGTGAATTCTGCAATTTTAGGCTATTCTATTTCCATATTTTTGCTTTCAGTAATAAGTAAAAATTAAAGAAAACACAAATATAATTAAAAATAAATAAATATTACTTATTTTATTTCTAAATCTAAAGAAATATCACATTTTACAAACAAATAGTTGCATTAGAGAAAAGGCATTTCTGGGCCCAATTTATATTCACATGTATAGAATACTTATTTATTATTTTTAAAGAGAGATGATTTTTATTTCTGTTTTCATTTATAAACATAGTATTAACTAATATGTAATTTAATAGTGACTATTAAAAGAATGACTTCACTTAGAATTCTTTTAAAAAATGAACTACATTAAATAACACAAAACATGCTGAAAAACATGTTCTCTAACGAAAAACTTGAGTGTCTGTCATACCCATCAGCTGAATAGTATATTCTAGGAATTATTGAAATAAATATTTAGCACATATTTATCCTTGAAACTATGTAAATTCAAGTTTTTGATTTTGAGACATTGTATATAAAGATTTGGGATGTTTTAGTTTCTATTTTTATAACCTAAAGTAACTTCTCTTTAGTTTACTTCCACTTAATGTTATAAATCATAATTATAACCTGAGATCTAAGAACAAAGGCAAATCCAGAATCACAGTCAAGACTGCCTTCCTGAAGTATCAGAACAACTCAAAGGCTATTGAGAATAATGTGAGAGGAAGAATCTTTGATTTGTAAGAGCAAGATGAAACTCTGAGCATCAATATGGGTGTGGCACATTCTTATAAACATCATCTTCCAGTGCTCTGCCTGCTTTTTGTTGTCATATAACTAGGGGATGAAATAAGAAATGGTGAAGAACATATTCTGAGCCCTTTTAGTAGCAAATGCTTACTCTCCAGGAGAAAGAACTGCTAACCTTTATTGACCAGCAGAGAGATATACATCATTA
The DNA here is from genome assembly GCF_900095145.1 of Mus pahari. NCBI lineage: Eukaryota > Metazoa > Chordata > Mammalia > Rodentia > Muridae > Mus > Mus pahari. The sequence goes on along the minus strand of NC_034597.1, from coordinate 81,689,893 downwards.
TTTATCTGTCTCACCAAAGAGAAGAGATGTTAACAAAGTCCAAAACTTCAAACAAATAAACTTCTGTAGGTACAGGAAGGATTAGAAGATGGGAAGACAGATACTAATGCACATGCCAGCAAGATTCTGCTGAAGGGAACCTGATATAATGGCCTCTTGTGAGGATATGACAGTGCCTGGCAAACACAGAAGTGGATGCTCACAGTCAGCTATTGGATGGAACACAGGACCTCCAATGGAGGAGCTAGAGAAAGTACCCAAGGAGCTGAAGGGGGCTG
>NC_034597.1:81673501-81689382 GCF_900095145.1 Mus pahari | reverse complement strand
GGTATAGGGAACTTTCGGGATAGCATTTAAAATGCAAATAAAGAAAATAATAATAATAATAAATAATAAATAAAAAAGACAATGGGAAGACAAGTAACCAGGGAGAAGGTCCACCCAGTAGAGGAATGTGTCAAGTTGACATCCGTGTTAGCCTTCTCTCACTACAATAGAATACTGAAGGGAATTAGATTTAGAAAGAAGAAAACCATATTTCATTACCATTTGGAGGGATTGAAAAGTATAAGTTTGAATAGTTCCTTAACTTGGAATATGGTAAGGATGGCACATGACAGCACAAAGATTCATCTTATGAATCAAACTGGAGCAGGAAGACATGCAGATAGTTCTCTAAGTACACGCAGTTACCTAAACAACTCACATTTTGAAAGTCAAGGGCATTTTCTACTTTTTCATTCTTGGAAAGCAAACTTCTCCATATGGAGTTTGTACATCCACTATTTGGTCTAAGTGACAGCACAATTGTATAGCACAAGTTCTGTAAGGGCTCACATACAATGTGAAGATTACTTCATGGTTCTCTAATTCTACACCTCATAGTAGCAACCTAGTTCAAGTACATATAATAGTGCATTGTGGGTAAACACTGCTAGATGGAATCTTCTGAGGAACTTGTAGGGAAAACCAAATACAAGGGGAACTACAGAAAGAAAGAAAGGAAGCAAGCAAGCAAGCAAGAAAGAAAGAAACAAAGAAAGAGGAAGAGGAGGAGGAAACAGAGAAACACTTATTCATAGATTGATCATCAAAGGGAATGCAAAGGAAATACATGTATTTTACAATTAATATATAACAGAGTAAAAAACCTAAAGAAATTTAATTTGAAAATTTGTGAATTTCTGTTTTAAATTGATTTGAGATTCTGTGAGTTTTCTTTGTTTCTTGCTATTTTTGTTTCTTGTTTGTGTGTGTGTGTGTGTGTGTGTGTGTGTGTGTGTGTGTGTAATATTGAATATCAGAGAGAAAATTGTATTGAAGAACACAGCTAACTAAAATAGTATCTGAATCCTGTATCTGAATCTATGTAAGGCCATAATACTCATTAAGTTCTTGTTTCATTCTTCTCTGTGGTTCTATTTAACCATGTCATAGTGACAATGAATAGAAGCTATGATGTCCATCAATTAGAACAGAAAAATACCTAACCATATTACATGCAATACAAGAATCATAAGGTAAAAATAATAATTATGTAATACTGTAAACAGCCTTAGTTTCAGAAATGTGTATCTTAGAGAAATACACTGACAGAAAAAAAAAAACAAAAATTGTGTATATCTGCTTCAAACCGGGAAGAAATATGCACCAGACTCACCTGATTTTACTTGGCAACTCTACCAACCACTTGAAAACACCTTAATTCTGTTTGTTCATAATCTGTTCAAAAATTTCAAGCAATAGGATGGTTTCTAACCAACTGATGAAAGCAAATTATAACAAGCTTAGATATAGATACACAGATAAAGTCTACAGATTTGTTTTAAAGGAGAAAACACATTTAAATAGAAAAAGAAAAGCTTCTGTCCAAAAAAAATATAATGGATTGATTCCTGAAAAAGTAGGAACCCATTATCTAGCCTATTCTCTTTCCGTTAGAGGATATGAGGGAAGGCGCCTTGAGGAGATCATGAAAAACTACCTTAGAGTGTAGGTTATTCATAGAACACTTAGCATCAAACTTACCCCAATAAGAACAATATTAACAGTTGATAATTAGAAGCCTATCCGATGGAACTGTGAATGGAGTGGGTTCCTTATTTCTAGATTCACTTGTTGGAATAAAGAAGTGAAGTTTTACTTGTACATAATCTCCCTCTCCTAGACACACTCACCATTCCACTTTTCTGCTGTGGTGTGAAAGACCAGAGTGACATGTCTTCAGTCTTCTATTCTCCAACACTCTGATCTAAATAAACTTTTCATTATAATTTCCATTGCCTCTGGTATTATGTTTAAACATATACTCTTTTTATCAAAGGGACAACTGGAGAAACTTAACAACCTATGTGTGTTGTTGTTTTGTTGTTGTTTCAAGATTCTCTAAGTAGCTTTGGCTCTTCGGGTATCCTAGAAGTCCTTATGTGTAGGCCAGGCTAATCTTGAACTCACAGAGATCCACTTGCCTTGTTTGAGAATGCTGGGATTAAAGGTGTGCGCCACCACTTCCCACATACAAACTCCCATTTTTAAAAAGAGATTCAAGCAAAATATCAGAGATTTCTTATAGCCAAATTCAGCATAGAAAATAGAAAACATAGATTTTGTTCAGCTTTGGTTGTGTTTCTGTGGGATTGTGAGAAGCGACGTGGTGTACCATTGAGTTAAGGCTAGAAGTCACGGAGACCCTGAAGTGATGCTAGGAGTTTTGACTGCTCCTGGACAACAGGACCCTGTCATCTCTTCCCACCCCTACCCCCACCCCCAACTTCACCCCCATTCCCCCGATCCTGCCTTGTGGCGCCAAGCCAGATCTAGCCCGAAGGCCCCTACTCTGTTCTCTGCTCTTCTGTGGTTTCTACCAATGCCTTGGTGTCCAAGAGCCTGAGAAACAGATAACTCCACCCTAATCACAGGCCCAAGGTCCCCGGAGCTACAGTATCCATGCCTCAGACTTTGCTTTCCTACCCCAGGAGTGGTGTCCTGGGCCTTCCCTACAACCCAACACCTTCCGGGCCACAGCATGGGGTAAGCACACTCAACTCTGGCATCCTGCCTCCTCAAGCCCCTGTGGCAGGGTGGACATAGGACCCACAACCCTACATGGTTCATCAATGCAAAGGCAAAAATATAAAAAGTGATGGAAGTGGCTGTTCTTATCTGTAATCTGAGTGCTGGTTTAACGAGAGTTAGGTTGCTGAGTTTATGGCCACCCTGGGTTCTAGAGTGAGTTTTATGGCTATCTAGGCTACATAGTCCCCCAAACAATAAAACAGGTATCATGTATGCAAATATATTAATCACAGAATTAAACAAGGGTGAAATAAAAATCCGTATGTGTGGTGAGTGAGAGATGATGAAAAACTGTCATGAGTTTATTGAAGACTATTCAATGTTTCTGAAAGTGAGACATGAATAGATGGGAAGTGGCAATAAAACTATTAAGTTTCTTTATTATAAAAATCTTATGCATGCATGATGATCTTCCTATGAAGTAACAGATTAGAAATGGTGAGGAAAAGGGAGAGATAATAAGTTCAGAAAGGGTCCACCCTGCCAGCAACAGGATATAGGGATGCTACTTAAACATGCATCAGCTCCTACGGGTGTGGTCAGAAAAGTAAACTGATTATTTAGCTGCACAGGTGGATTGAACCAACCTTGATATTTGCTCATGAGGTCTCTTTTTCCATTTTTATTAGTTATTTTATTTATTTACATTTCAAATGTTGTCCTCTTTCCCAGACTCCCCTCCACAACCCCCCAATCCCATCCCACCTCCCCTATGCTTCTACGAGGTGCTCCTGCACCCACTCCTGCCTCACTGCTCTAGAATTCCCCTACACTGGGGAATCGAGGCCTCCACAGGACCAAGAGACTCTCCTTCCATTGATGCCAGATAAGGCCATCCTCTGCTACATATGCAGCTGGAGCCATGGGTCCCTCCATGTGTACTTTTTGGTTGGTGGTTTAGTCCCTGGGAGCTCTAGGTATCCGGCTAATTGATATTGCTGATCTTCCTATGGGGTTGCAATCTGAAAAATGCTGCAGACTTTTATTTTTGTCTTTTACCCATCTATAATATGAAGTTATTGTGTATGCCAATTATTTTCTTTTTTCCTATTTGAATCAATTAAGAAACTCATTCAGCTTTACTTTATAACTTCTTCTTACCTGTCTAAATCCAGATCTGGAACACTCCTTTGATACATAAAACAATACCCATATCATCAATTTCTTCAACAGCAATAATTATAGGAGAGCATCATCTTTTCTCTGTGGTTAGTTAATTTTTATTCCCCTGCTTAGATTTTGTGTCAATATATTGAGCTCTATCTTGGTGTAAGCTATTGAAATTTCTTACTTTCCCAGGTGTTATTTCTTTTTTGATCAATTTGAGCCTGCTGTAGCATAGAGACCTGAGAGGAAGGGTTTCAGCCTTTTGGGGGTATGAAGACCAGAAGAGTGGAAAGAGGGTACTAAAGGCATAGGACATTGGGAACAAATCTGAATATTAGTTTTCCATTTCCTCCTGAGGGGTACTTGCTCTTGCCTATGGCTGGTGCACTGGCCGCATCAGGAACACATCTGTACTGTAGAGGAAAGGAATTTCCTACTTCCTCCTTGGAGATCAGGGCAGCCACTTTGGGGGCCATCACTCCTGCTGTTTCAGCTCTTTCTCAGCACAAACTCCCAATCAAAAAACAGGACTTTGCACACATTCCAAACTATTGATTTTGCCTTAAGTGCTCCACACTTTAGGAGATACTAAGTTCCTTATATTCCCAGTTTGATTGTACATTTATGTATTTTTTATTATTTTTACAAATTTGCTATTGTGTAGGTAAGCATAACTTGCGCTTCCTTAATTATTATATAGAACTTTCAAGTTAGTCCTTTGAGAAAAAGGTAAAACCTCTGTTAAGCTAATAGGGGAGGTGACAGGAGCTATTTCCTGTTATCTGGAGACATCCTGCACACAATTTAATCTGCCCTCTGTGCAGACTGGGGGATTGCTGTCAGAACTAGTTACAAGAAAAGTCGTAGAATTGCATTGCCTATACTCAAACCTGTGACTATATCCCTTGTAGTAAAGTTTGGTAACTTTTTAGCTCAGAAATATTCACTGAAAAAGTATACAGAAGACCACAAAGGAAGGTATTTGTGATCTTGTCCAATCAGTATTCCATGTGAGCTGATTGGGCACATTGGATAAGAGAAAATTCCTTATTGTTTGAAATGCTTATCCTAAGAATATATAATTAAGAAAGAAAATATATTGCATTACACACCTGACTCTTTGTTTTCTGACTAGTATAGGGCAAGCATGAAAAGCAATTAGGCTTCTCACCTGTCTGAGGCATTGCATATTATATTAATTTCAGGAAGTAATTCATTATCTAATAAGCCACATTGGGAGTATATTTCCAGTGCTTGTTACCATTCTAGGAGGAACTGCGACAAAATAAGTCAGAGGGGGAAATTTCTTTGGGGAATACTAAAAAGATGCTTTATAGAAGTTTTTTCTACCTAAAAATAATTAAGATATGGGAAATATTATTTTAATGTGTTTTCACTGTTCTCCTTGTCTTTGAAACTTCAGAGACTCCAAATCTATTTCTTGCACACCAGTGAAGCCAGTAATATGGAGGTTGAAAGGTGTTTCAAAGCTGGTGGGAGGATTAGAATGAGGAGAAAATACTTGAACAAGATGAGAGAAGGGAAGGAAGATAATAAAGTTTTGCACGTGTTCTGTAACACACCTACCAAACAATGTCTCTTAATTCACTCAGCATTTTCTGAATGACAGGGACAACTATGATGGGATGTTGTTCAAATGATATCTTACTTGGCATACCACCTCTTAGTATTGATGACAGATTTTAACCTCATGGAGAGAAGTTTTGGAGAGAGTCTTTGCCAAGAGAACTTGTTTGTGAGCCTAAGCAGACCTAATTTCTCTCATGGGCGTTATCTCTTCTTGTTCATAAAAAAAAAAAATTTAAGGTTTCTGTTTTGTCAACAAGCCATGGTTATGAAAACAGTTTACATGAAACATGGCTTAGCAAAACTAAGGGTTAAGTTACTTTGCAAAGAGAGGTAATTGCATTTTGGAACTCACTGGTGTTGAAAGGATAGGAAGAAGCGAATGGGAATAAAGTCATATCACCTGTGGACAGACTGAACAAAAAGTTGACCTTAGTGATGGTTTAAAGAGACATAGTAAATAACACATAATAGAGCATGCACATTTCCCCACTACAGGCATGTTTTTGGATCACTCCTTGAAATGTAATAGACAGATATTTAATCACTTCTGTGTTAAATGTGTTATTCCTAGATATATATGGAAACTACATTTTGTAGTATCCTTTGGAATAAAGATATTATGTGGAACTGAAGTATACTCCTTTTCAACTGACTTATATTGGGGTGCTATGACAACATCCATGTTCATTCTGCTCTGGTGGCTTGAATGAGAGAATATGCTGAAGGAGGTTTTTTTGGTCATGTGGGTTTTCCTGGGACAAAGGAGCATAATGTAAAAGGAGTCTGTTATTTAAGAGAGCCACACAAAAGACACAATTTAAGAGAGCCATGGGAAGAACAGACACACTAAGATTCAGAGTTACCATGCAAGTGGAATTTCTCCAGTTACATTCACCACTGCTGCATATGATCAATAAAATGTGTTGTCTTCAAAAGCCATTTTAGTGGCACTTTGGGAATGACAAATAGAATTTGTAGCCTATGATTTTTATGAGATTATTGTAAGTAAAGAAGACAGTTGTATAAGAGGGTACTTGTAGTTAATACAAGGGACAAGAGAACAAATACTACTACTATATTACTATAATAATAATAAGTATTAAACATTATTAATATTAACAGTATTAAATATTACATATAAAGCATTGGAGTTTTGAAACAACTTAATGAAAGAAGTAAACCTAATTGAAACTACTGGAAAACAAACAGTATTGGGATTGATATCGTGTTCTGATTTTCATATGCAATTTATTTTGCATCAGTTTCAAATCAAAATGTGACTAAAACATTTGGACAAAAGGATTAAATTGGTTCTTCAGTATTTTGTGCACCTTGCTCTAAAGTGAGCATCACACACCATAGTGTATTATAATGGAATTTAAAACATAAATTATATATGCAGTAGAAATGTAATCAGTAAATATTATACATATTGTTAAGATATAAATTTTATATGTTTTAAATATATAAATTTTATCTATAGTATAATGTATATGTAATCAGTAAATATTATACATATTATTAAGATATAAATTTTATATGTTTTAAATATATAAATTTTATCTGTAGTATAAATATATATAAACATAAAATATAAGTATGTACAATAGAAGCATGTAAAATTATAACTATTATATAAATATGTATTTATATGAATATTGTTCATTTTATTTGATCCTTACTAGTGAATTAAAATGGACACTAGATATCAGACAAGTTTATCACATATAATGTGATATTTTTGAATATTTATAGATTGTGGAATTGGTAAATTAGTATAAGGCATGCATTTTTCAAATGTGTATAATTTTCATAGTAAGAATTCTTAAAATAAATTACTAATTTTTAATATGTATCTCATAATAATAATGTTTTATGTTGGACTTCTGAAAGTTTTCTTTAACACAAAAAAAATTATATTTGCATTTACCTGTGCACCAAAATTCTGTAGATGTAGCAGGTCTGATCCTATGAGTTAAACTTTTTAAAATTCCATATACAGTGAAATAATTCACTATTTTCTTTCATTGTCTGAAATGCCTCATTTAATGTGATATCTTCAAGGGTGATCCATGGTGTCACAAATGTAATCCTCTTTGTAAAAGCTAAGTAGTATTCCACTGCATACGCATGCCACATACTCTTTTTTTTTTTTTTTAATTTTATGAAATGTTTAAACTCACATTTAATTGAGTACATTTATAAAGTTCATGGAACGTGAAATCCATATTTTCTTTATGCATTTGTTTATCAACATTTCATTGATTCCATCCATATCATAATTATGAAGAAAATAAAAATGCAGATATCTTTCTGAAATATTGACTTCATTAACTTTGTATATAAACCCAAGTACATTTTTGGAGGAATTCCCATATTCATTTTCTAAATGGTTATATTAAGTATATTTTGTTACCAATGCTTCTCATGGGCATCTTTTTCTTCCTCATTTTGATAACAGTTATTCTAACATGAATTTTTTTCTAAAAAAATGTTCAAAATATTTACTGCCATATATATTCTATACTAATTATTTGAGAATTTCATACAACACATTTTGATATTTAGCCTTACTTCTCCTGTAACTTCTCCCAGATCATCCCTCCTCCATCCCTTTCTATTTCTCATCTTCTTACGTTATTTTTAATTATTTCTATTGAAATTAAAATAGCTACAGCATTTCCTCTTCCTTTTTATTGAAGATATATAGATGGAACTAGAAAAAAAGTAGTTATTTATAACCCAGACCCCAAATGAAAAATGTTTCATGTCATTTCTCATCTGAGGGTTCTTGTTTCATACCTTCAAATGTGAGCACTTATCTTACAGTAACTGCAGAAATCAGGGAACTAAAAGGGGACCGTTTCAAGGGTGGATGCAGGGAAGCAATACAGAAGAGAGTAGTATGGTTTAAAGTATATGATGTGATGGGGAAAATGAGAAAGATGGATGTTTTCAGGGAAGGAAAGGTAGATAAATACTGAGGATGGAGAGAGGAGACTAAAATTATTATAAGAATGCCTGAAAAAGTCATAAGGACTAATAATATTAACTAGTTAGAATATCTGCAATAGACATAAGGCAATATATAAAAGTACATGTAAAGTGTGAGTGAAAATTTCCTGTCTAGACTGATAGTCCTCCATGTAAGACCCACAACCATCTAACATAATCACCAGATCCAGGCATCAGTAGGCCCCTTTTGAATTATTGTTTAGAAATCACCAATAGACTTCCAAAAATATATCAGGCTATTGCTGTTATCATTCTTTTCTGATCTCTCATGGTGGAAGCACTATTGGTGAAGACACCATGAACTTCAGATACTGAGACACATTACAGCATCCCATGAGCTCGGTCTTCTCACATAGGTCTTCAAGTCAGTCATAGAATTAGAATGTGTCATGTAAGCTTCTAAAGTTGGGAAACAAACAATCACAACATTGAACAACATGCATGGTGATGCTAAGAATGTAGTAGTGGCATGACCAATAGGACTTTAGACATTTTTTCCCTTTTACTGAAAATATTTTTTATATAATATAATCTACTTGTGCTTTATTTTCCCTTTGAGGTTTTTCCTACTTCCACTATCATCAGGACTTGCTCCCATGCTATCTATCAATAAAAACTAAGCAGACATCTAAGGGTTAAAAATGAAATCTAATTAAATAAAACAAAACAAGAAATCGAATAGGAGAAAATAATGACAGAAACAATAGAAAGAGAGCCCAAGAGTGCCAGATGAAACTCATAAAGTCACAGAGACTCACTTTCATTTATTCTCAGGAATCCCATAAAAAACATAAATCAAGAAGTCATATTATATGTGGAAAAGAACTCTAGGTAGAGTAAATAAATGATTGTTGGTGATGATGATGATGACGATGAAAATTAAATTAAAAGCTCTGGCATGACATTACGAAACAAAGAACCTCCAAAGATGTCACTGAGTTGCTCCTCTCTTGGCTATTTAATGATTGGCACAGAGCCTCCTCTTAAGTTAGTTTGTAATCAAACTTACTTGGAGAAAGCTAAATCTTTATTTACAAGTGATTATCAATTAGAGATAGGTACTGGCTTAGTGATGGGGATACTACTTCCCCTTTCAGCTCTAGAGCGCCATCTGGTGCAGATGCATTCCAGGGCTGTGAATGCTCCCTTCCTCTAAGAGTTCCTTCATCCTCCATGCACTTTGGCTCTTACACTTCTGTTGCCTCTTCTCTGAGGGTTTCCTGAACTCGGAGTGGAGGCATTTGATGGAAACAACCCAGTTTGAAGTCTTTATCTATGCAGAATATCTGGCTGTGGGTCCCTCTATTATGTGTTCACCTCTGTTACAGAGGAAGCTTCTATCATGATGGCTGAACAGGACATTGATCTATGAGTGTGACAGAATATCATTAGAATTAATTTTCTTGCTATATTGTCTTAGTAGAACAGTAATATTTGATTTTACCCTAGATCCTATGGCTACCTAGTCTCAAGTCCTTGACCATTTAAGACCCATAAGGTTCAACCTTGTTGAGTGAATCACATCACATAATATCAAATCACATAATGAATGATTACATCCACTAATATGAATGGTGCTTTAGCTATCTTATTTTTCAGGCAGAAAATCATTTCATTCTGCAGGGTTTCTAGATGTCTTGGCATTGACACTTCTCCTTTGTTATCAAGCAGAATACCTTCCTGAATGAGAACTAGTCAGTATTGTTAAAGACCTGTAGTGGCTATTCCTGGTTGTCAACTTGACTATATTTGAAATGAACTACAATCCAGAATTGGAAGGCTCATCAGTGAACCTAATCTGGAGGCTGGGAGATAGAAGTTTCTGATCTGGATCTTGAGATCTGGAGATCTTGAGACACAGTGGTGATTGAATCCAGAAGATTAAGACAGTCAGATCTCCGAGTTCAAGGTCATCTGGGATTAAAGATGTGGTGGCACACACCTTTAATCTGGGCTACACCTTCTGCTGGAGACCATATAAGGACATTGGAAGAAGGGAGTCCTGTTCTAGCTCTTTCGCTTGCTTGCCGTGTGGGACTAAGCAACTGCTAGATCCTTGGACTTCCATTCACAGCTACTACTGAACAATTGTTGGGAATTGGACTGCAGACTGTAAGTTATCAATAAATTCCTTTACTGTATAGAGACTATCCATAAGTTCTGTGACTCTAGAGAACCCTGACTAATACAAGACCTAAGCACCAGCTTGACTTCTCCATGTCCAGTAAGTTGTATTAGTGATATTTTCTTCAATATAGCTTGAATTAGTTGGTGGGGAGCAATTTATAGGCTTAGCAACAGCCTGGGTCACATGTGGCTTCCACTGGGTCCCCTTTGACCATCAATTAAGTTTTTGTCATAAATAGTTTACTGAGTCCAATTCATGTTGTCCATAAACTCCTGGGTTTGGTGACATATCTTAGAGTATGGATGACCTACCAGTGGACAAACCCTTAAGAAAATAACTCTCATTCCCTGAGAAGATATCAACTGACCAACAATCATCAATGAAGAGTGAGAGCTAATGTCTACCCTTTCTATCCAAAGTAGAATATTGATTAGCATGAGTTTTTACAATCACATTTGATGAGTATTCATGAGTGTAGTAGCAACTATGTCATGGCCAGAAGATAGTTGCACCTTACACATTTTCTATTCCACAATTATCCCTGAACCTTGTGTGTGTCTCTGTGTTGGGTAGCATGTTATAAATGTTCCATTTGGGGCTGAGTACTACTTAACACTTACCAGTTTGGAGTTATTGTGTTAACGACTGTCCAATACCCAAAGCACTTTTCTTGAAGTGTTCAGAGAGCATAATTTAGAGGGAAGTTTGATACCATGTTCAGTTTGCAAAACAAGAGAAGTAATTTCAAACCTGGGAGTGTACAATTCCACAGCCATAGGTACTTGGCAAGATATATAGTAATAAATATGTATTTCTTCCTATGCAGTGGGAATCAGAAAGAGAGGGACTAGCTCCAAATGTTACTGCCACTACTGTATCAAGGAAATCTTACCAAGGAGTCATTTCTATTTTTCAATGTACTCACAACTTCATGGTTTCCCCCCTTTTAGCCTACATAATGCCTTACAGTTTTATGACAGCTATCCACCACAGATGGACTAATAAAATATTATTTTTTGTAAGTGGGATAATGAAGAAAGAGAAAACTAAACATTTTGTGTTCTATCTCAAACAAAGATTTTAGCTGTGAATCTTTTGGTTTTGTATGTTTAATTTAGAGTGTATATAGAATCAAGGAAACTGAAAGTGAGAAATGGGTGGGAAGGAACAAAAGGGATCTTAGGAGAGGAGGATGAAGAAAACATTGGCAAGAAGGGCAAGGAGACATGCTGAAAAGAGAGGCTTAAATGAATATTGGAGCAAATGGGAAGCACAGAATGGAATGTGTGGGGATATTATGCACCAAAAGTGTTTGAAAGGACATGGGAATGTACCACTTAAACACTACACACACACACACACACACACACACACACACACACACACACACACACACACAAGTTTAATTGACATTATCCTACACAGAGAATTATGTTCTTTCCAGAAAACACAGGTTCATAAATGAAAAGCCCATTTTCAGGTGTGAGAATGTCCCCTAATGGTGTTAGTGTTTTACTGGAAATCCACAAAACAAATAGGTTTCTATCTTTGTACTTGATTTTCTAGCAGTATTTTATGGCAATAACCGAAGTGCTGAAGACATTTCACATTGGGAAAAGGGCATGGAATTTTGTAAAAGGTTGGAGATGTTATTTCATTGTCACTTTAAATTAATGTTAGTAATTTGATTAATAACTCTGAGAACATCCCTGACTTCTGCCGAGGAAGATGGCAAGACAGCTGCAATTCTTTAACTATTTTGCCATTCCTTCAAGTCCTATCCCCCAATCTCATTTTCAGCTCGGCAGTTGAGCACCTGCAGCACCTCCCTCCCACTACCGCTCTAGTGGATTCCACATGTCTTCCCTGTCTAAGCCTCATCTTTCTACTTGCTTCTTTGTCACAGCCACCAACTCTACACAAGATATTCTGGTAAGATAAATGGGGTCATAATTAATCTTCACCTCTCCTTATCTCTACTCCAAGTCAGCTTCTCCAATCTTAATCCTAGCTGGGCTGCAGAAGAATACCTGCTGAGGCCTCCCCTTCTTTCTAGCCACATCTCCAGTGGATTACACAGACCTAAATCGCCTAACCTTCTTCCCCACACTCAATCCTAAACTCCCAATGAATTTAGAGTCCATTGCAGCCAGGGAAACTGATAGGCTAACTACATACCTTCACCTATTCATCTGCTCCTCTAAATCCAGTAATCCAGTCTCATCCCAGAATCTGCAACAGAACACTTCCTCCAGCCTCCCTTTCATCCTTGTCCCCATCTTCAGTAGATTCCTCAGGTCTTCCATCTACTAACACCCTAACACTAGTTGCTTTATTCCAGCCCCCAAATTGAGCAGACACTCTCTGGTAACACATAGACCACTCCTGCAGAGAAACAGATAGCTAACTGAATACCTTTAACACTTCCTGTCCTTTTCCAAGTTCAATTTCCCAGTCTCATCTTCATATTTGATGCAGAATCTCTTTACCTCCTGAACCCTTGTTCAGTGGATTACTGATCTTACTCTAGAATATTCCTTCCCCTAGTACTTGTTTTGTTCCAGAATTCAGCTTCAATAAGCCTTCCCTGGGAACACTCACAACACTCTTAGGAGGGAAGCAAGAAGGCTAACTACAGACATCTATCTCTGCATCCATTCCTTTACAATCCTCCAGTATCATTCCTACCTCTTTATTACACCTTCTGTTGCAACCCCTTCTCATTCATGGCCTATCTACCCAGGGCAAGAGCTACGCAGATATTGCTTTCTTCACTTTGTGAAGTGCCCCTCTTTCTCCAGAGCTTCCTCATTCCTAAGTCTTAGGTTCTATTAGCCAGAAACATATTTCATCTGTACACTGCCCCCCCCCCCCCAGTTCTCACACCAATTAGGACCCCAGAAGATTTGGTAACAAATCCAAAACACTCTCCTAAGAACAAGAGAAGAAATAGAAAAAACAAACAAAACACCTACCCAACAATACAAGAACAGATACCAGCATCCAGATTTACAATATTCCCAATCCAAATCCAAGTTAATAACACAATGAATAACAACCAGGAGGACAAAATGTCTCTAGGTTCTGAAACCACATGACAGGCCTTGAATATATCAACATAGCTGAATCATTGAAAAATCCCCTTAAAAAGCCTCTATGGATATAATACAGGTCTTTAAAGAGAAAAGTAAGAAGTCCCTCAAAGGAATCTATGAAAATATGAACACTGGAAGAAAATAGAATCAATAAAGAAAACCCAAACTAAAGAAATCTGGAAATTAAAAAAAAAAATCTACTGATGAGAAAATAGTAACCACAGAGGCACGCTTACAACAGAACATAAGAGATTAAAAAAAAAAAAAAAAAAAAAAAAAAAACAACTCATGCCCTGAACTTGTAATATTTAGCCTAAAACCACAAAACATCCAGGAAATCTGAAACACTATGTAAAAACTAAATCTATCAATAATAGAATTAGAGGAAGGAGAAGAAATACAGATCAAGGTACAGAATGAAAATAAATACACATATTATCCCAAATTATGAGACAAAATGAAAGTGGATCAAGGAGGCAAGTTCATAGTACTAAGTGCCCACAATAAAAAAGGTTGAAGAAACCAAATAGTAGAAACTGAATGGTACACCCTACAGCTCTAGACATAAAAGGCAAAATTATACTCAAGAGCAGTAGACAGAAAGAAATAATTAAACTCAGGTTTAAATAAATAAAATAGAAACAAAGAGAGCAATAAAAAAATGATGGAAACAAAGAGTTGGTTCTTGGGGAAAAAGAAAATCAACATTGACAAACTCTTATCCAAAAAGCCAAAGAAGGAGTATTAACAGCATTAGAAATACAGACAAAACAACAGACACCTGGAAAATGTAGAACTTCATAAGGATAATATTTGAAAACTAGTATTTCACAACATTGAAAAAGCTAAAAGAAATGTGTATTTTCCTGATAGGTACCATTTACCAAAGGTAGATCAATATTAGATAAGCAATTTATTTCCCCTAATAAAAAAGAAGCAGTCATTAAAACTCTTCTAACCAAAACAATCCAAGGGCCAGTTGGTTTGGGTGCAGATTTCTACCAGAATACCAAAGAAGGGTTAATTCCTTTACTACTCAAATTGGTTCACAAATAGAAACAAAAGGAACATAGCCGAATTCATTCTGCATATCCACAATTTCTCTGATGCCCAGACAACACAAAGACCTAGCAAATGAAGAGGATTATGCACAAATTTCTGTTATGAACACAGATTTAAAATATTCACTAAAATTGAAGGAAATCAATTAATAGAAAAAAATTTAAAAAGATCATCTTCCATGATCAAGAATGTTTAATCCCAGAGATTCAGTATACAGACAATGACAAATTAATCTACCACCTGAACAAACTCAAAAACAAATAAAAAATGAACAAAAACAATTATCATCTCAAGATGTGTAGAAAAGGGCTTTAACTAAATCCATCACCCCTTTACAATAAAATCTGGGGAGAGATTAGGAATACAAGGGACTCAATTCAATTTAATATAAACTTAATATGATGATATGAAAATATAGATATGTGATCCCTTCAAAAAAAATCTACCAGGAAAGTCCTACAGCATATAAATAAATCAGTAGTCTTCCTATATACAAACGACAAAAGCATGAGCAAGAAAATAGGAAACAATACTCCACTCAGTGGAATCAAAGAACATTAAATACCTTCGTGTAACTGCAACAAAGAAAGTGAAAGACTTGTATCACAAATTTTCCATGTCAATGAAGAAAGAAATTGAAGAAGATATCAGAAGATGGAAAGTCTTCCATGTTCATGAATTCATAGGATTAATGTAGCAAAAAATAACATGCTACCAAAAATCTATTGATTCAATGTAATCCCAATCCAACTTCTAACATGAACTTCATAGAACTTGCAAGAACAATTTTCATCTTCATATGGAAAAACAACAATTTAGAATAAATAAAATAATCCTGAAGAATAAAAGAACTGTTGGAGCTGTTGGAATTCTCACCATTCCTGGTTTCAAGTTGTACATCAAAGGTCAAGGTTTGTCTTTTTTTGTTTGTTTATTTTGTTTTTGTTTTGGTTTTTCGTTTTTTTGTTTTTGTTTTTTTCGAGGGTTTATCTGTATAGCCCTGGCTATCCTAGAACTCACTCTGTAGACCAGGCTGGCCTTGAACTCAGAAATCCACCTGCCTCTGCCTCCCAAGTGCTGGGATTAAAGACATGCGCCACCACACCAGGGTGTCAAGATATTGTCAAAAAGAAAAA
>NC_034597.1:81646726-81671726 GCF_900095145.1 Mus pahari | reverse complement strand
AATCCCACTAAAATCGGGACAAGACAAGGATGTTCACTCTCCCCATATCTATTCAAATTAGTACTCAAAGTGCTAGCTAGAACAATAAGACAACAAAAAGATATCAAGGTGATACAAAGAAGAAATATAGGTATCACTATTTAGAGATGATATGATAGTATACATAAGTGACCCCAAAAATTCTACAAGAGAACTTCTCCAGCTGATAAACAACTTAAGCAAAGTGGCCAGATATAAAACTAAGATAAACCAGTGACTTTTTTATACAAATGATAAACAGGCTGAGAAATAAATTAGGGAAACAACTCACTTCACAATAGCCACAAGTAATATAAAATATATTGGTGTAAATCTAAACAAACAAGTAAAAGACCTGTATGACAATAAGTTCAAGTCTCTTGAGAAAGAAATTGAGGAAGATCTCATAAAATAGAGAGATCTCCTATGCTCATGGATTGTCAGAATTAATATAGTAAAAATGTCCAGCCTAACAAAGATAATCCACAGATTCAATGCAATTGCCATCAAAATCCCAACACTATTCTTCAAAGACATGGAAAAAACAACTCACAAATTCATCTAGAAAGGCAAAAAAAAAAAAAAAAAAAAAAAAAAAAAAGCCAGCAAAAGCAATTCTTAACAATAAAAGAATGGATGAGGGAAACACCATCCCTGACCTCAAGCTTGACTACAGAGCGCTACTACAGAGCGCTAGTGATAAAAACTGCATGGTATTGGTACAGAGACAGTTTGATCAATGGAATAGAATTGAAGACTCAGAAATAAAACCACACACTTAGTGACACTTGATATTTGACAAAGACGCCAAAAATATACAGTGGAAAAAGAAAGCATCTTCAATAAATAGTACTGGTCTAACTGGCTGTCTATACATAGAAAAATGAAAATAGATCCATATTTGCTACATTGTAGCAATGTTCAAGCCCAGGTGGATCAAAGACCTCAACATAAAACCTGAAACACTGAATCTAATAGAAGAGAAAGTAGGAAAAGAGCCTTGAACTCATCAGCAAAGGACAAAATTTCCTAAACAGTACTCCAATGTCTCATACTCTAAGATTAAGAATTGATAAATGGGACCTCATGAAACTGGAAAACTTCTGTAAGGCAAAGGACATAGCCAATAAGACAAATAAGCAACCTACAGGCTGGAAAAACATCTTCACTAGCCTCACATCCAATAGAGTGATTATATCTAAAATATATAAAGAACTCAAGAAGCTAACCACCAAAAATACCAAAAAACCCAATAAAAAAATGAGGTATAGATCTAAACCGAGATTTCACAACAGAGGAATTTCAAATGGCTGAGAAACACCTAAACAAATGTTCAAAGTCCTTAGTGCTCAGAGACATGCAAATCAAAACAACCCTGAGATTCCACCTTACATGAATCAGAATGGCTAAGCACAAAATCTCAGGTGACAACACATGTTGGCAAGGATGTGGAGAAAGAGGCACACTCCTCCATTGCTGGTGGGATGGCAAACTGGTACAACCAATCTGGAACTCAATCTGAAGGTTCCTCAGAAAATTGGAAATAGATCAACATGAAGACCCAGCAATACCACTCTTGGGAATATACCCAAAAGATGCCCCACCATGCCAGACAAGCATGTGTTCTTCTATGTTCATAGAAGCCTTGTTTGTGATAGCCAGAAACTGGAAACAACCTAGATGTCCCACAACAGAAGAATGGATACGGAAAATGTTGTTCATTTACACAATGGAATACTACTTAGCTATTAAGAAAGAGGACACCCTGCCTTTTGCAGGCAAATGGATGGAACTAGAAACTACCTTCCTGAGTGAGGTAACTCAAACCTAAAAGGACATGCATGGTATGTACTCACTAATTAGTGTATATTTGATACCCCCAAAACAAAACAAAACAAAACAAAGTACAGAATTACCAAGATCCAGTCCACACAACTTAAAAAGGTCAACAGGATAAAGGGCCCAAGTAAGGACACCTCAGTCTCACTTGGGAGGGAGAAGAAAGCAATCACAAGTGGGGTGGGAGGGAGAGACCTGGGAAGGAAAGTGTATTGTGGGTAGGGAGGTAGCAGGGAACCTGATCTGGTATTCTGTGAGAGAAAAGGACTAAAGCCCTGAGGGACAACAGAAAGAATGGACACCTGCAACCTTGGGAGGTAGGAGGCTGGGGGGACCCTCCAGAATGCACCAGAGATCTGGGAGGTGAGAGCCTCTTAGGACTCAAAGGGACAGACCTTAGATGAATTACCCAACAGTAAGGAGAGGGGACTTATAGACCTCTTCTCCAGCAGGGCATAAAGTGAGGGAGGGGGTGCCATCCCACAGTAAAAATTTTGACTCATAATTGTTCCTCTCTGAAAGACCTGCAGGGATGGAAATGGAGAGGATCCTGAGGAAAAGAAGGTTCAACGACAGTCCCAAAGTGGGATCCAGCTCAAGAGGAGGTCCTAAGGATTGACACAATTACTGAGGCTATGGAGCACTCACAAAAAGGGACCTAGCATGACTGCTCTTCAAAAGACCCAACTAGCAGCTCAAAGAATCAAATGCAGATATTTGTGCCCAGCCAGTGGACAGAGGCTACTTCAGTATTGCTATGGTTGAATTAGGGAAAAGCTGGAAGAAGCTGGGGAAGAGGGCAACCCTCTAGGACCACAGTCTCAATTAACCTTAAGACTCTCAGACTCTGCACCACTAACCAGGCAGCATACACAAGCTAATATGAGCCCCCAAACACATATACAGCAGAAGAATGCTGGGTCTGGGTTCAGTCAGAGAAGATTCACCTAACCCTAAAGAAACTCGAGGCCCGAGGGAGTTTAGATATCTGGTTGGGTAGAGGGTGGGTGGGAGGGACATCCTCATGGAGACAGGGGTATGGGAAAGAGGTTTGTAATTTGGAACACTCAGAGGATGGATCCAGAGATGAGGGGGTAGAATAAAATATGGAGTGTAAAAAAATAAATTAATTAATAAAAAATTAAATAAAACAGAGAAATGGTAGAGTTCTTAAACTCATTGGTCTAGGAAAAGAATTCTCAACAGAACACCATTAATACAGACACTAAATGAGCAATTACTAAACGGGACCACCGCAAGTAACTGAAAAACTTCTGTAACGTAAAGGACACGGTACTTTGGAAAAAGTGGCAGCTTACAGAAAGGAAAACAATTTGCCAGCTACATATCTGGTAGAGGACTAATCCCCAAAATATATTGAATTCCAAAACTGAATATGAAAAAAAAAATCTAATTTAAATGAGGGAAACATCTAACCCCAAAATTCTAAATACATTAAACTTAAAAATGTTCAATATCATCAACCATCATGGAAGTGCTAAAGCTACTTTGAGATTCCATCTTCCACCTGTCAGAATGGATAAACAAACAAACAAACAAACAAACAAAAACCCTGACAACTCATACTGCCAAGAATAAAGAATAAGTGATACACTCATACATTGCTGCTGTGAGGGGAATCTTGCATAGCCACTATCAAACCAAGGGTGTCATTCCCCAGGAACATAGGAAAAGATCTACTTCAAGAATTATCTGTATATTTTTGGACATTTACCCAAAGGATGTTTCATTCTGAGACACTTCCTCAACCATGTTCATTGGTTGTATACTCATAATAAACAGAAACTAGAAACAACCTAGATATCTCTAAAGAAAATAAAGAAAATGGGGTTCATTTTTACAATGAAATATTTCTCAGCCTTTAAAAAGCAGCCCTTGGGTCTGAGGGTGTTCGATGGGTGTGTGTGTGTGTGTGTGTGTGTGTGTGTGTGTGTGTGTGTGTGTGTGTGTGTGGTGTGTGGGTGTGTGTGTGTGTGTGTGTGGGTGTGTGGGTGGGTGGGTGAGCATCCTCATAGAGGCAGGGGTAGAGGGATAGGGTGTTTTGAAGGGGAGATCAGGAAAAGCGAAAATATTTGAAATGTAAATAAAGAAAATATCCAATAACAAAAAAACCTCTCAATATAAAAAAGGATTTTTAAAAATTAAAAAGAGAGAAATGATTCCACTGAAACAAAGTAACCAATTTCTTCAGTGAGTTCTCTCAAACCTCTTTCCATAAACACTCACTTACTTTAAGTAATAGAGTTGTGGTAAAGGAACACACAGACTAAGAGCCTCTTTGTTTAAAAAATAAAAACCCTGTAACTAAGATTCTTGGAGAAAATTATAATCATAAAGTTGGTGATAGAGTGATCCGTCATAGAAGCTGCTTAATTGATAATCAAAAGAGACCAATTTTTAAATTTTCTTGGTTTACAGATTTTTCTTTTTTTATTTATTAGATATTTTCTTCATTTACATTTCAAATGCTATTCCCAAAGCCCCTATACCCTCCCCACCCCGCCCTGCTCCCCAACCCACCCAGTACTGGTTCCTGGCCTTGGCATTCCCCTCTCCTGGGGCATATGATCTTCGCAAGACCAATGGCTTCTCCTCCCATTGATGGCTGACTAGGCCATCCTCTGCTACATATGCACCTAGAGACACAGCTCTGAGGGGTACTGGTTAGTTCATATTGTTGTTCATCCTATAGGTTGCAGACCCCTTTAGCTCCTTGGGTACATTCTCTAGCTCCTTCATTAGGGGCCCTGTGTTCCATCCAATAGATGACTGCGAGCATCCACTTCTAACAGGATGCAAGTATGAGAGAAGCTTAATGTGACCCGAATGGGTTGTGTGGGAGATCTGCGCAGCCACTCCATTGCAAAGTCCACTATAAGCTCTAGATCCCAATAAAGATAAATATACAAACAAACAAACAAACGACATCATGAAATTTGCAGACAAATGGTATGAAATAGATAAACTCATTCTGAGTTCAGTCTCCTACCCTAAAAGACAGATGAGTATATGTTTACTTCTATTTGCATATTAGCCATTACATCAATAGCATCGTAGCTACAAATTTATAAAACTATGGAGGTGGAATCTTGATCAGCCATCATCAGACAAGCTTCCTCTTGCAACAAATGTGAACACATTTAGTATCCCATAGCCAGACATTATACAAAGCTTGAAACATTCTTCCATGACCATTTACCTGCTGTCATGTAAATAGGTACTTTCACATATTTCTGTCATTATAATATTGCAGTTCATAATTATATTGCAAATATGTGCTGAATCTTAGGAAATGAAGAATAAGTGAATATATGTGTACATGTATATGTTTAGGAAGCTAAGTTTCTATACAGTTTTTTTTTTTTTTTTTGATATTCTTTAGTGTTATCCTTCACACTTCTTACCCCTTCTTTGACCTTCAATGTCCCATAGCAATAAATCTAGCTCCTGAGCAAAGACATAAACCTGCTACATAGTTATCGGGTACTTGTTTCAGATAGTCAGAATTATGGAGATGTTTCAAATGCTTTTAGATGTGTACGCAAAGTGACAGGGGGTTGGTAACACAGTGACACTGATGATGTTCCCTGGGGTAGACTCTGTGGTCCTCAGGAGTTGGGAATAGGGTCAGGGCTGGGGAAAGTTGGAGGAAATGAGTAGGATTCTGAGTGTGGTCTCATGTGGCAAGGGCTGGAGTTGTTTAGCAATTTTGTTTTCAAATTTAATTTTATTTTAAAGTCATTTTTATACTCCATATTCCATTCCCCAGCCCCCATCTACCCTCAGACTGCTCCACATCCCACACCTCCTCCCCACCGCACCCTGTCTTCACCTGGATGCCCCCACCCCCTACCACCCCTGACCTCTAAACTTCCTGGGGCCTAAATGATTTAAAAATATTGTACTACACTTTTAATATTCTTTCTAAATGCACAGAGCAAAGAAATAATATTAAAAGTATAGTACAGTTTTTTTAAAAAATCATTTATTCCTAAACATTTGATGATTATTAATTAGTTACCATCAAAACCTAGGGCCTAGTTTCAATCCCACCTGTGCTATTCACTATGCCTCTGGTATTTAAGCAATTCTCTTTTGACCACAGTAAAATCACAATATCTTCACAGACTTTAAACAGAGGTTATTTTAAGGTGAACATTTCTTTTTTATTTTTTTTTTGAGTTTTTTAAAAATTATTTTATTAGATATTTTCTTCATTTACATTTCAAATGCTATCCTGAATGATCCCTAAACCCTCCACACCCACCCTGCTCCCCTGCCCACCCACTCCCACTTCTTGGCCCTGGCATTCCCCTGTATGGGGCATATAAAATTTGTAAGACCAAGGGGCCTCTCTTCCCAACGATGGCTGACTAAGCCATCTTCTGCTATATATGCAGCTAGAGACACGAGCTCTGGGGGTACTGATTAGTTCATATTGTTGTTCCACCTATAGAGTTGCAGACCCCTCAGTTCCTTGGGTAATTTCTCTAGCTCCTCCATTGGGGTCTCTGTGTTCTATCCTATAGATGACTGTGGACATCCACTTCTATATTTGCCAGGCACTGGCATAGTCTCACAAGAGATAGCTATATCAGTGTCCTTTCAGCAAGTTCTTGCTGAGATATGCAATAGAGTCTACGTTTTAAGGTGAACATTTCTTATATTTATCTACATATAAAGAAATTTAGGGCAATAACCATGAACTGTTTTTAAATTCTCTAATTAATACACAAAATCTAGAGTCTTTGCCCATAGTACCCACAACTTTAAACATATTTTATTTATACATAGATGATGAAAACATAAATAAACATATTTGATGTGTATGTGTGGTATTTTTGGTGGTAGTAGTGGTGGTGATGGTGTGTGTGTGTGTGTGTCTGTGTATTTTTGTTAAAATATTAAAACTGGGGTTTATGTATCACTAATACTTCTTAAGGGAGAATTTTCTTAGTGAATCTGGTATATTGTACAATGTACAAGAATATTATACATTTCCACAGGAAACTCCAAAATACATCTAGGTAGAATCTAAATCTGAATGCAAAATGAGTGACATTAAGTTGAAAATGAGAAAATTTGGCATCTCTTCCTTAGATGACTACCTACTATTGTAGTCATTGTACAATTTTCAAGAGAAGAATCATATAATATAGTAAGAATGGCTTTACTGCTGGGAAAGATGGTTCAGTATAGTTGGTATATTGGGAATATTCAGAGACCAAATGTCTTCAATAAATTTCTTAATTTCCTACCACTTCCTAAACAATGCCCAAATTCCACATGAAAATATCTATACTTGCTGTAAATGCCTGTTATAATTCAGTACTCATCATACTTAGATTTTTACATCTTTAAACCATTAGTTTAAACTGTTACTGAAAGAAGAAATCTCATATTGCCCAAAGTATTTTTTGTTCAATAATTTAAATAATTTTCACCTCTTCAATAAATTAAGATAACTATATTGTCCCATAGTTTCCAACAGTGTCTATTATTAAAGCTCTATGATATAATAGTCATTTCAAACTAAGCAACTTTCTTGAATAACTTAAAGAATTTCCTACTACTTTGTATCAGATATTGCAAATTTTTCTAAAACTGATGCCAACCAAACAATTGCCTTAAAACTCTGAGTCAGAAATTCATTCTAAATTCTCATTAATTCTAGACTCTTTTATAAAACTATTTCTTATATCAGTTAAAAACATTATTAGCTGTCTTTGGTTGTTGATCAGAAAATTCTCTGAAGCTATTTTTATTTTAGGAAAACAATTAACAATATTTTAGAAGTCCTAGAAGTTATTTAGTACAGTTTGATGACAAAAATAATTCTGCTACCATGTACATCTAATTACAGCAAATATTTTTTTCTTACTCTACAACAAATTAATGCACTATTCATTTGAAAGGGGATTGTCTCATTCCTTACTTAGAACACGCCTTTATTATTATAACCCTAGGAATTTGGTAATCATTCTTTCTTAGTGATCTTTAATGCCTTGACTACATACACAAGGAATACATTGACACATAAACATATATTTTCTCTGCATCTTTTAACCAAGATTTTTCATTTTATGACAACTTGTGTATAAACACAAAATTGCAGTATCATTAGCTCTGACCAACTACAATAGAGGTTGAGGGTACAAGCTTAGGCAGGAAATAACTACTTTAGATGAATCAAACACCTCTTTCTTAAGACCCAATTTCCCTGAATGAGTGTTCCAAGTGTAGTCATTTTGCAGTTTATATGTAATGTAGTCAAGTATTTAGTGAAACAAAGGCAGCACGAGGAAACAGAAGCATACGCAGTGTAAAGTAGTATAAGCCCAGTGAGAAACCATCCACAACAAATGTAAATGCTTGGGGTTTGAGATATGAAGCAAGATAGAAACCTAAGCCATGTCCTGCATGGGTGCATCATTTCCTCTTAACAAAGGAATATAGCATTTTTTAATGGCTCAAGTGTACTTTTTAAATGTTTTTTTTTTTTTTTCCCCTCAGTGGTCAGTGACAGTAACTGACTTATTCTATTTCCCACAATTGTGAGTCTACTGGAAAATAGGAAGTTCACCTGACCAAAGAAACAATTAAAAATCATAAAAATAGACAAAGTGCTCCTGTGATAGTTGATGGGTTTTTTAGTAATGCTTCTGTACTTTAAGAGACACTAATGTTATTGTTCTAATGTTATGGCATGCCTGAGGTACTCAGGTGTGATTTTAGATTCCCATTCAAGGTTGCAATGAAATTAAATTTATGAAAGGTAATAGAAGCAATTTGTTATAGTTTCCAATTTTTGGATCAATAGAACAGTGTTCTATTTGCTCTCAAACCTGGATTTTCCAGAACTTCAGTCTGTGTCCAATTGTCTTGTGTTTGGTGTACTTATAATATTCATGCTCTTCAGCTGGTTTCTTTTTTATGTAGATTACAAATATCTCAGAGAATTATTCAAAGTGACAAAATATACTTAAAGTAATATTTTAATTTATTTTAAATTCACAAGGAAGTTTATTGAATGGGAAAAATTGATATACAAAATAATTTTATTACAGCTATTTAAGTAGGATAGTGTTTGTAGATATGCTGTATTGTTTATCCTAAATAGATCACTTTCCCAGTCAAACTATTACAAGAGTGTTTACAGTACACACACAGCCATCACAAAGCTGCCTTTCCCAAGCTCTGGTCAATTTCTGTTGGTTTGCTGGGCATTTATAATTGATACTATGTCCCCATTCTCCAATTGATCCTATGGAGCACGTTCTAGAAAGAAATACAGGAAAACTAAAATTCACACTCAGTGTGTATATGTATACACATGCAAAGGGAGGAAAGAAATAAAAACTTGGTTTTCCTTTATACACTGAAAATCACTTTTCTGGTAGCATTTAAAAAAACACACACACACAAGAGCTTAGTGCCTATAATTTTAGTCTCTATTTCCATTAGAGTTACTCAGTCTAAAGTTATTTCTCCAAAACCTCCCTGACATCATTCCTTGTGAGCCTCTACTAACTTGTAATTTTGGCTTTTCTCAATGTTTTTAATATGTCTTCACTATGTAACTTTTGCCTGAGATAGATGAATGTCTGTTCATTGAGTGATGCTATACAGGTTTGTCAATATATGTGCATTGTTTCATATATACACACATATTTAAATTAGCACAAATCTTTTTATTGTGTTGTCTACATGCGTGTTTGGGGTATGCTTTCAAGTGTATATTTGTGTTCACATGTCTGTGAAGATATCAGTTTTGTGTGTGTATCTTTCTTTGGGTGTTTGTGTGAGTGTGTGTGTGTATGAGTGTGTATGTGTGCATGTGCACATATCTGGAAGCACAGATGTCTTCTTGGATTACTCTGCATTTTATGTATTGAGTCATTGTCTTTTGCTGAAGTCAGAGGTTGCTGACTCCTTTTAGTGTAGATAGACTGCTTGTCCTGGAGATGCCTGGCCTCTGTTTCACAAGTATTGAGAATACAGAAAGCTACCTTTCCTAGTTAGCATCTTACATGAGATCTTAATTTCTGATCCGCAATCTTTATGGTGGCATTAAAGAATATATTAACTGAGACATTTGCCCAAGCCAGCATTATTCTTTGTATCATTGATTTATTTGGTGGAAGTTGTTAAGAGGTATTGTTCTAGCTAAAACTATACCTGAATTTGGACATATAGGTACATGGGTACTTTATGACTTTTCTCATAAATATAACAAATCATATTATAGAAAACTAGAAGATACAGTAGTTTCTGGCTCAATAGAAGAGCTGGCTGCTATCATCACTTAATGCTATAGGACTGACTGCAAAGATCATTATTTGTTTCATGGTCTAGCACACATTTTTGATGGCCCTAGAATAGCAAGCATGAGTTTATTTTAAAATTATATTAGTAGTAACAATATTAAGCATTAGTTACAAAGATAACACAACATTTCATTATCTAGAACCTCTACTGAAACTGAGAAGAAAATCATACTCTTTTACACACCCTTTTTTTTTTTCTCTCCTTTTCAGGTTGAACTGTCTTAAATGTTTATGCAGCTGAACATAACAGGTTTGCCCCTTGCTGAATGCAAATTCAATAGGAAAGTCAAGGGATAAAAGAATGACAGAGTTTACTGTTTGCACAAATAAGAAAGGAAGAATATGCCCAAAGAAAGAACATGACACAAATAAATCATTGTTTTTGGGTGGACTGGTTCTCATATATAGATAGAGTTGTATACTCATTCTAAGAACAGGCTTCCTCATTTATCACATGTTCAAAGATAGATTCCAGGCACAAATCCAGAACAGAGCACATAGGATAACAACAAACAATATTTACTAATTATCTAGAAGAAAGTTCTATGGAGTTGCCAGTTTTATTAGGATTTAATGATTTTCTCCAGAAAAGCATTATCTCATACATAGATAAACTTGAAAAACTTGAAGAACTATTAGCTGACAGCATCAGTTTTTTTGATGCAGCACACGTATTTAACACCATGATGTGCTCTTGACAGCTAATGTTTACTATATTTACTTCCATAATCAAATAGAACAATTCTTTATTATTTTTATCATGTTAAACATAATAAAGAGAACAAGAAAGTAGAAGAAAATTTCATTATGTGTATGCGTACATCTCCTTGTGTACTTTTTCTTCGCTGATGTTTCAGAAATCCTTACTACTTTTGAGAGGTCAAACCTATGCCATCTTTTAAAGAAAAAAAAAAAAAAAAAAAAAAAAAAAAAAAAAAAAGGAAAACAAAAGCATTTGACTCTTGGCCAAAATCAGTCTACACCCAAGCCAAGGACCCCACAGCTTGTCCTTGGCCAGAGTTACTCCCTACCTATAGTTAAAAAAAGATCAGTCTGATTGTTTCAAATGTATTTTCTGACCATTTGTGATTGTATATGGTTTTGCTTCAGCGCACTCTCTTGTCAGCTTGCATTAGATATTCAGTTAGGTACTTGCCGGCATAGATACCCCTCACTCACTCCATTTCCAAGACAACCTTTTCCTGCCAAGTGTTTGAGACTGCTCCCCCTTCCTGTACTCCTGTCATGGTTGGGTTGGAGAAGAGCCGAACCCTGAGCTTGGTGGTCTTTGGGAGGTTCACAAACACTTCCTGGCTAAACATTTCCATAATCTTTCTTACAAGGTAATGTCATTTTAGTATTATTTTTAAGGTAGTTATGCTACTGATGGATTTTCTTTTATTTTCCAAATGTCTCAATTTTTATTCTTTTCGGAAACATATTCTGTTCTAAACAGAATTCTAGTGTGAAAGCCAATTGCAATTGTCAAACTGATAAAAATCTGGAATCACCCAAAAGTGAGCCTCTGTGCATGGTTGGGGGAGAATATATTGGTTAAGTCAACTGAGTTGGGAAGAATCACCCACTCTTGTTAACAGCATTCTATGAACTGCTATCCTAGGATATACAAGAAGATTGTCAACTAAGCACACGTAATTTAAATCTCTCCACTTTGATTGTACTATTTCCAGTTGCCTCAAGCTCCAGTTGCCTTGGCAAGCCTACAAGGTTGGCCTGTACATTGAACCATAGGTAATAATAAACTATTCTTCCTTAAATAGTTTTTTTCCAGAGTTTGCCTTATTTCCTTTGTTTCTATCTTCCTTCATTCCTTTCCTCCAAATCTCCCTCCCTCTCTTCTCCTCTTTCCTTCCTTCTTTTTGTTCTTTCTTCTTTTATATATCACAGCACCCGGGAAAGATACTAAAATATTTAATTTGACCTTTCATTTTTTAGTACTAGAGAAATGTATCCTTTCATATTTGGTACTATGATTTCTGATGAGAAGTGTACTACCAAGTATTTGTCCTACTTCTCACATATGGTTTTATAACATATGTTATATGATTTTCAACTTCAGAAATTTGAATATATTTTTATTGGTATTTTTTATTTTTCTCTTTGTTTGTTTGTTTTTATCTTGAATGACAGTTAATCAGAATTTTGAATCCTTAGGTGTATGTCACTTCTATTTTCAGGAGTTTTTAGCTACTGCTTATTTAAATACTTTTCTTTCTTCCTTCTTGAGAACAGTAATGATTTAGGACTAATTTTCATTATTGATCCATGGAACCTGTTGTCCCTCCTTTTCTTTTCTCCTTCCTACTTTTCAGGAAATAATATAATAATTTATATTATTTATTATACCTTATATTAATGTCTTTAATGTTTTCTTTTTAACCTACAGTTGAAATCAGGCTATAACTTGCATTTTATAAAAAAAAATAATAATTATGTTCAGACTGTGATTTGTTTGTATTGAGAGGCTGTGTTTTATAAGCAGCTTTTGACTTCATTGTGATTTCAGCAGGATGACTCTGCACCTCAATGGGAACATAAGTAGCACCATTTGCCCACATCTAACCACAAGCCACAAACTGATTAATAACTGATTCCCAAAATAGAATTCATGTCACTTAATAGATTTATTACAGTAAATCGGATTTTTAAAAATTCGTAGTCCTATTAAAGTCATATCACAGAAAACTACAAAGGAACCCCCTAAAACCAAAACAACAACAACAATAACAACAACAACAATAACCAAACAATATGCAGAGTTGTGAAGCCCCAATCCCAATGGATGTCTGTAGAATAGCTCCACACTTTTGGCTCAGGGAACACGGACTGGAAGACTACAAGTGCCAAGGGATCAGGAAGTTTTACTGTGAGATCGTTTCTTCTAGTAACATCAAAAGTCACACACACACAATCTCATGAACATGACTGCCCAAACATGAAATGAACAAAGAATATACCAATGTACAAGCCAAACGGGATGGGAAAATTTTGACTAGACCTCAGTCCTACACATGCAACTAAATAAAGCTGGGAACAAAACGATGTTGTCCTTCCTAGGTAACTATATCAATTTTTTTTTTTCTCTGCTGAATGGCCAGCTTTTGACCCATGCAAATAACACTATAGGGACTGAACAGGTTATATTTACCACATCTTTGTATGTAAAAATATGAAAAATAACAGATAGAATATATAGGACTGTTTAGAGGACAGAGGAATGAAAGAAATGTTATAATTAAAATAATATCTCAAAAATAAGCAAGTAGAAGTAAATTGAGTCAATACAGGTCCCTCAAAATCTTATCAGAAAAGGTAGGTCTAAGGACTTATTAAACACATCAGATGAGAATTTATTTCAGCACCCTCCCTTTCACCAAATAAGAACTCTGATATTGTCACCTAACCTACATATGTGCATATCAAGAAACCACAAAAACCACGGAATTATCAACTAACCAGGGCCTTTAGTTCAACTCAGTTTATAGTGCTGAGAATGACTAATGAAAATATCATACACTTTCTGCTCATCTTTTGGAAGCTGCCGTCTTTTGCTCCACTCTTTTATTTTCTTAGAGCTTGTTCTTCCCTTCTCTTCTTTAGTTTTTAAGATCTTGCCAATGGCTTTGATAGCTCAGTTCTGTTGTGGATGGCCCTGGTGCTATTTTTATTTTGGTATTAATTCTGCTCTTCCAGGAGGGGTTGTCTGGAATGACTCAGGTGACTGCTGTAAACCTTCTTCTAATGAATAAAGACACCAATCGCTGGGCAAGTAGGCAGAACTTCCGGGTTGGACAGAGGAAGAGAGGAGGCAGGAGAGAGATAGGGACTTTTTGGAAGGTGACAGTGAGAGGACAAGGTGCTCCTAGTGTCTCCTGGTTTAGATGGCAAATCCTGGTGGATGATTTAGATTTAATATGGTTTAGAAGATTAGGATTCTAGGTGTTGCGCCCCGCCATTGAGTTACCGTTGTTTCTGACTAAGTTTGTGTGGTGTTTTCCTTCACCTGGCAGCTCAACTGGATTCCAGTGAGAAAGGTATGGCAGAAAAGCGTGAGTTTGCCAGAAGTCCTCCACAAAAGGCTGTGGGAATTTTAAAGCATGGGACTGGCTTGGTAGTATCCACCAGTGATAACTTAGCAAGCTCTATGGAGAGATTTTGGGTCTGAGTCAGAGTCTCCACGAGAAATGAGAACATGCAGGTCATTGCCAGCCAGTACCTGGCCAGCCAGCCCACAGGTGCCTTGTCGGCAATAGCTTAGATTCGTTTTTTAATATTTCCCACAACACAGTTCTATGAGCCATGGCTCAAGCCTTATCCTATTGCCTGACTCTCCAACAGTACCTCCCACAACAATCTGCGTGGGTGGGACTCTTCTTTAAATGAACATCTTTTACATTCTGACTTATCAAACAGCTGGAATGCCTATCAGTTGCTCATCTTTGAAACATCTTGAACTCTGTTCAGTTACTTTAACCTTTTAATAATCACACTGTAACACACGTGCATACGCGTACCACCATATAACATAATGAGTAACCTGAGAGTTAACATTATTAATTAAGATTGGAATTTAAAAAATCAATTTGCTTGCTTTGGCCTGGTAATAAAGGAAATTAGGGCTAATTAAAAACTGCTACCAATTAAATTCATGTATCTTAAAGATGTGTTGCTGTTCAACAAATTCTGACATTATGAAAAGATGATAATGCATTGGTCTGTTTCTAACAAAGTGTGATCACAATATTCACTTTTTACCTATTGAGGCATTCATATAAATATGTTACACCGTACAACTCAGTTTTAAGTTGTACAATTCATTTTATTTCTATATTCACTGCTTTAGCTGATTCTTGATGTGCATAATGGGTAAAAAAACACATTTATGACTGAATTCAAAATCCTTTACCAGACAATTTACAACTTATCACTATTTTAGGTTTTCATAAAATAATTTTATTTTCCCATTTTATAAAAATATTATTTTTAATCATCGATTTTTAAATATATCACTGAACATTTTAAATGTTATGTTATGTGGCTCTATCAAGCTGGACTTTCTAAATACAAGAACATATATGTGGTAAGTTTCTATGAATGTTCAGCCTTGAGTTAACAGATTATGTCATTGTCATTTTGCACATAACATTTTCAACCATAAATTTCAAAAATTGTAAAATTTACTAATTTATCTTTTGAATATATATATTTTTCTACTTTATTGAAATGAAATGCAAATCATACTGCTATATGAAAGCATGCTCTTGACAACTTTCCAATGCTATACATTTCAGTAGACTCCTACGTGTATAGTTTGGCCATTCTGGAGCCGTGGTGCTTTGTTTAGGGCGTTGCCTCATCATAAGTAAGAATGCTCACACATTCCTGTGTCTTTATACATGAGCTCCCATCTGGTTTTCCTAGCTTTCTGAGAAACTTTGAGAACATTGGAGGTATGTAGCCCCATCCAGGAGTAGAAAGTGACACAGAAGACCAATTTCCATACCTGGGCTCTGCAGTCATTTGTGTTCTTTACTGTAACCACTATAGCATAGTCTGAGAATTATAGCTCTGCTTTTGGCTTTTCTTGCAAGGTTCTGGGCTGTGAGCAGTTAGAGGGCCTGATTACTGCTCCCAAGTAACCACCAATGATACGACATAAGGATATGGCACCATGAGAGAGAGACTGAAACCTTAACTACATAATCAGCCTCCTCTGAAAATGTGTCATGTGAATGTGGCAAGGGGAACATTCTTGGGTAGGAATAGAAGTTACATCTTGCTTTATGGTGTCCTATTGTACTGTGTACTATGAAAAAGACACCTCTTGCCATTTGGAATGCATGAGAATTTCTGAGCTCTTACAGCATTTTGGCCACTGTAATGGCAAATGTGGTGACTACCTGTTCACTGACTGTCAATGGAAATAGTGTTGGAAGAGATAAAGACAAAAATATGAGATTTTTTTTTTTTAGACTGGTGATGAAGGAATAGTCAGAGAGCGATCTTTAAAGTTTACTCCTTTCTAAATGCTTTGTTTAAAAATAAGAAACATTCTTGGATCTTTCTTATTTACATGGCTATTTCTGAATTGTAAACTCATTCAGTTTTTAATCTAGAAAGACAAAATGGAAAGAAAATCCTGGCGCATCCTCACTGATGAATTTATCATAATGAAAGTCTCTGGCAGGTCTGCCTCATTTTTACCTTCCAGACTAGTCTTCCATTTTTCAGTTAGGATGATCAGGGATTTCTGGAGTGCTTAGCAAGAGGACTGTGGGTAATTATTTCTTGTCAGACCTCTTAGAAGATCAAGTAATTTACTTTTTTTATCTTTTTACCACTAATATGACAGTATGACTCCAGGGAGGTATATTAAATAAATTAATACTATTTTATTATTAATAATTACTGAAAGCTATTTAAGCAGATTCAATTTTATTCCTGTTTTTTTTTATTGGCTCACTTAAACGTTCCAGACTAGAAAAATAAAGAGACATGAAGAGTTTAAATGACTTGTCTATAATTACATAGTCATTTAGTGTCATAGGAAGGGTATAGAATTAGAAGTTTGGGTTCAAGAGTGTTGTGCAACAAAACCTTTTCCTGGTGAGATGCAGTACACATTTCTACTCACCCAGGTACAGAACATAAAGCTACCCCAAATATAGATACCATCAAAGCAATTGTAAAGCAATGACATTTATTGGGGTTACTTATAACAATATGAGTGAAGAGCACTTACAAGAGCATAAAGGACTCAAAGGCAGCTCTATCACCAAAGCCCACCCCAGTACAGGTGACAGCTCTCAAGGCTGGGAACCTGGAGAACACCTCATAGCCTGCAAGCGTATCAACACATCAGAGTGTATCCTTTCCTGGTGCCTCCATCAAAAACCCTTCAAGTTCTCACTGCTGGTGGGTTTGGATTCCAGGTAGATGTTCTGGTCTATTTGATCTGATTAGTTTTATGGACTTCTGGAAGCTATGTTGGGTTGTTTACCTCACAGTTTACAGAGCTTTCCTGCAGAATGGAAGGTTTCAAATACAGAGGAAATGTATACAGGTTTTTCTAATAGCTTCTATACAGCCTTTCCCAGAACGAGATGAATTACTACTGAGAAAGCACCTGACAATTTATCATCATTTAAATAAAGAATAACAAATACTAGGAAACCACACACACACACACACACACACACACACACACACACACACACACACACACACACACAGCAAAATCCTGTAATTGGTTCCATGATTGGATCAAGAAATTCTTATCCTTTGTCTATGACTCTAATCTTGTGTCTTGCTGACTACATTGCTTGAGAATGCATCTCCTGTTATTTTCTTCTCTGTGTTTAATTTTAACTTCATTTTATCAGTGAGTTTACTCACAACATAGAACTTTACAGTCCTACCCAAGTATTACTGAGTAAACTGTCTTAGATTAAAACACTACTGTGTCCAACACAGGTTTTTATTGCCTTGATTTTAAAAACTGAAAAATAGAACACCTTGGAAGTTAGAAAGATCACTGAGTATCGCAAGCATGGCATTTTTCTATTGCAGTCATTTACTTATGGAGACAGCACAAATTATTCCAATAGTTCTTATCACTGTCGCATACTATTATGTGTGAAAAAAAGCTATGCAATAGCCTTGGCTGATCATTCATGTTGTGCCTTTGTATGAATTTTAAACTGTGTTATTATATTGCTTTGTTTGACTTATATTGTTATTTTCCTTAAGAATTATACTTACAGAAGCTATTACATTTCCATACAAATATACAAATATCAATAATATCTGATCTAATTTAGAGTTTATATACTAGTTTTGTGTAGAATTCTAGGTCAAGGAAGCTATAATTATGTTAGATAAGCTGATTAATTAATTTTTCTTTTTGTATTACATATATAAATACATGCATATGGACTACATATATAAATTTTGGTGTTTTTTTTACCTTACTTTAAAAAAATAGATACATAGGTAGAGCTACATATGCATACATACACATATAAAATGTTTCTTTATGTATACTCTCATTCAGTACTCTATTGCTCTGAAGAGATAACATGACCATGGCAACTCTTATACTAGAAAATATTTAATTGGGCCTTGTTTGCAGTTTCAGAGGCCTAGTTAATTACCATCATTGTAGGGAACATGGCAGCATGCAGGAATACATGTTACAGAAGAAACAGCAGAAGTTTCTACAGCCAGATCTGTAGGCAGTAGACCTCGATCTGTCTTGGCTTTGACATTTGAAATCCCAAAGCATAACCACCTAACACACTTTCTGCAATGCTACACATCTTAATCCTTCTAAAATACCGGTAATCCACAATAACAAAACATGTAAATATATGAGCCTGTGGAGGTCATTCTTCTTCAACCCCCACATACATATTATACATATTAGTAGGCATGAATATAGAGATACATTACTAGAAAAGTATATGGGTGCTATAATAGTGGTAGTGCATTGTATCTCTACACAAATAAATATCTTCATAATATATAATATTCATAATATATAATATTCATAATATATAACTCCAAAGTGTAATGTACAACAATTAATAGCTTTCTATGAGGAAATAAACATATAAACACATGTAACTACATATAAACAAGGCAAGATATCTATTTCTTTTTCACTGTTAATAGGCTTAAAAGTAAACAAGCAGAAAATTATCCAGTGATTCTCAAGGTTTTGTTTTTTTGTTTGTTTTTTTGTTTTGCTTTGTTTTTTGTTTTTACTTTTTTGAGACAGGGTTTCTCTGTATAGCCTTGGCTATCCTGGAACTCACTCTGTAGACCAGGCTGGCCTTGAACTCAGAAATCTGCCTGCCTCTGTCTCCCAAGTGCTGGGATTAAAGGTGTGTGCCACCACGCCCGGCTTGATTCTCAAGGTTTTCTGTATGATAAAATAAAAAATAAAAATAAATAAATAAATAAATAAATAAATAAATAAATAAAACGTTAAAATTGTCTTCACATTTTTCTTTTGTGTTTATTAATGTATTGTATATACTAAAACACTTTGAATTCTATTTGTGATTGCTTTGATGGGAACATTAAGTAGTGGTAATAAGTCTTTAAATTTGTTGGGTTGGAAAAAGTTTTTAAAAGTCTACTGGGTTTTTCCAGCATTCCTACTGTGCAGCTGACACCACAAAATGCTGAGGATAAAGATTCAGTTTTGCTTTGCTGTCTCGTGGAATCAGGATGCTTCTGAGAGCAAACAGTGTTATGTGTGTGATATGTCAACATCCCAAGGTGGATATGAGTTAGAAGGAAAGATGAGATAGTCATTTTTTCAGTATAAAACCCGCCAACCTACCTGGGAAATTGTGATCCACAACTCTAATTAAAGCCCTTAAGTTGCGTACGTAGGATGATTTTGAGTTTGATCCAGTATGTATAACATACTGAAATCTATGGTGGATTGTACTGGTTATTCCTAGTTGTCAACTTGACTTTATCTGGAATGAACTACAATCCAGAATTGGAAGGCTCACCTGTGAGATCCTAATCAGGAGGCTGTGAAATACAAGATACCTTGATCTTGGCATGGAGATCTTTAGGCATAGTGGCTATGAATTCCTGAAGATTAAGACAGGGTGATCTCTTGAGTTCAAGGTCATCTGGGATTAAAGGTGTGGTGGCACACACCTTTAATCTGGGCTACACCTTATGCTGGAGACCTACATAAGGACATTGGAAGAAGGAAGATTTACTCTCTCTTCTTTACCTGCTTGCCTTGTGGGACTGAGCAAATGCTAGATCCTTGGACTTCCATTCACAACTGCTGCAGACCATTGTTGGGAGTTGGACTGCAGACTGTAAGTCATCAACAATTCCCTTACTATACAGAGACTACCCATAAATTCTGTGACTCTAGAGAACCCTGACTAATACAGAATTCACTGGGACTACCTTCAAAAATCAGTGAGAAAACCAAAGCTCCTATGTCCCCCATGTGTTTTCTCTTGTTTTGAACATGTATATTTGCTTTTAAGTCTACTTTTAAAATTTTAGGTGAATATGCTTTTACTTGTAAAACATAAGCAAAACTATTTAAGACATTTTCATTATAGATAACTGGTAGGTAACAAATGAGTTTATTGGACACTGGAAGAATTTAGAGTATTGTTTGAAGTTGATAAATAGAGGTTTTATGTAACACAGATTAGAATGGACAGAATAAAGAATGCACTGAACCTTTTGTGAATCATCTTTTTCCATAAATTGTTTTAGGGACATTCAAACAAGTGTCTCTTCATACCTAGATAGGCAACCAATGATAGAACAAATAAAAAAATAGCGCAGTCAATTAAAGATTGTATTGAGGTGACTTATGGTACTATAGTTTATACATTACTTATAAGAGCTTGGATGCTTCTATTGTAGCTGAATAACCGTGTCGGTGGCGTCTTATAAATTCTCCATACCTAGCCTTCTCTGTACAACTTTCAGGCAAGATGAAGAATCATAGAGTCTTCTTTAGCCAGCTACTTTTTGCTACTTCTATGACCTCGGAGGAGGTGGGGGAGGGGTCGGGGTGGGAGGGAGCTGTGAATTCCCTAAATTTCAGTATTTTTGCAAGAACGATGTGCTTTGTTTACTTGTCTATAAGCCTTAATCGGTGTCTCATGATCGAAGGCTTCAATTTAGATGATAATGCTCCACTACAGTTCTGCATAGTTTATGTTTACTATACACAAAATAGTCCTATGATTCAATATACAAATATGCAATTCTAATAGGCAGTAAAAATTCAAAATATATAATTAAGAAAATTTTAGGTAACCCATTAAAGCTTCAGATCTTTTCTATCAGTGACATCAGCTATATCTTATGGTTAGGTTTTATGGTATTGATTCTAAAACCGTTTTATACAAGTTATCCCTACTCCTAGATATCTACAATACATCAGTAGCCTATCCCAATGCAGCTTTATGCCTATTAGTTCCACTGTTCAAAAACTTTTGTTTTTATATGGACATTATGAGTGTGAAAGACTGATGTGGCAGAGAAAGAAATAGAACATGTAAGAGTAAGAGTGTGCTCTGAAGTTGTAAAGGGAAATGTCTTGAAACATTACAAACTATTACAATATTATTGAAACATGGGTTTCCTTTGCTAAATCTATACTGCCCTCACCTCCTCTGATATTAGTGATTTCCCTGGACCCACTCTTGTCCAGTATGCTTGGCCATATGGGATAACCTTGGTGCAAGAACTTCCACATAGACTAAGATATACTATGTCAGTGTCTCCAGGACAGGAAACGCTTGTGAACCAGATTAAAATATTTGTCACAAAGCAAATGAACAGATCTTAGCAAGAAGTTGTTGTGAACTGGCTATTGGTAGCAAGGTTTTATACTTACTGTAGAATTGATATCTTACTTTATGTTTGTTTAATAATTTCTGTTTAATTTTTTCCTTTTAGAGGTAAAAAATCTGTTGTTACTATTATGTTTTTGTAGATGAGAAAATAAATAAGTAATTTTATAGGAACTGTCAGTAACCTAAAAACAAAAATCCATTTAAATAATATTTATCCTAGTTATGTGTGTGGGGGGGGACTAAGTATATATGTGAATATATTGTAAGTGTACATGGAGACCAGAGACATCAAGTCCCCACTTATGTAAACTGCCAATCCTGGGTATTAAGAATTAATCTTAAATCGTCTGCAAGAGAGATGCATGCTGTTAACCCACTAAACCATAATTTCACACCTCTGCACTCAGTTTGTAACTTTATCTGTTTCTCTTATTAAAAGTAATTTGTTGGAATTCTAATATGTTTGATTAAGAGCACTTACAGAAAATTCTTGCTTGTCTTGGAAGTAGGTAGATGGAAAAGGAAAGCAGATATATTTATTGAATTCATAGAACATATTGTTTTAATAGTTTGATTATTAGAGAGAGAAAGAGAGAGAATGTTCATGTGTCTTGTATAGTCATCACAGATATATTGAATTTCTAGAAAAGATTTAAAATTGAAAATTCATATCAACACAGCTTACATTCTTAAGTGTTGAACTTGAAAATGAAATATCTAATTCCTAGTAATAACCCTATAGTTGGGAATTGGTACCTTTTTTATGGTGTTATTCTTTGAAATTATGAAATTAATGGACTTTGATGTACGTGAAAACAGCAGTTTGAAAAGAAATGCAATTTTATTTCAGAATAAGGAACTTCCAAACCTCTTAATAACTTTTACTGCATTTATTAGCCATTCACAGAAATTCAGTTTAGAATTACTTCAAAGTATGCTACCCTGGTGCATTTAACATACTATAAATTTGCAACACTGATGAACAAGAGCTGGCTGGATAGTAAAATTAGGAAAGGAATGTGTGGACACCTAGTTATTGTGCTGAGAGAATAAGGCAATTACAGAAAAAAATCACACTGCAGCTGCTATTGCCAAGGAATTTTAGAGATTTATTATTCAGATGACTCATCTAAAAGAGGTAAAGGCTATGACTGATTATCCCTCAAGACTGTTTAATTCATTTAAATGACTGAATCATGAAAAAAATCCATATAGAAGTTTAGATTCCCGGTAATTATTGAAGGAGAAAAAAATGTTGGTTTTCAATAGAGCTCAGATTGAAATAAGAAAAAAAAAAATGAGAACAATAAACCATGGACCTTGAAATCTCTCAATGTTAATGATAACTCAGCTTTAGGAACTATATATTCAGGTACGGTTTGCTCTTCTTAATACTAAGGAAGTGAAGTTTGTCATTTGTGCTTTGAGTCCTTAGGGTAAGCATTTTGCTCCAGTTTATGGAAAGATCTTCCCTATGTCTTCTTTGTATCTTTCTCAAGTTTACCCTCTTTCAGAGAAATTCCACCCCATCTTCCTGCCCCGTGGAACCTGAATCAGAGTCTCATCAAAGAACATTTGCTTTGTAACCTCAAA
The DNA here is from genome assembly GCF_900095145.1 of Mus pahari. Classification (NCBI taxonomy): domain Eukaryota; kingdom Metazoa; phylum Chordata; class Mammalia; order Rodentia; family Muridae; genus Mus; species Mus pahari. The sequence continues at coordinate 81,648,547 of NC_034597.1, read as the reverse complement.
TTCTATTAATAGAAAGCATTACAGGGACCCACCAGAGATGCCAACTCATCCAAAACTGGATGGGACCACTGTGTATAGTCCCCAGCATTTAGACCAAGGGGCTTTTTAAGTCAAAACCTCCATCCTGGTATCATTCTTTGCACCTGTGGCAAGAAGAGGTTTGCATAAGCAGGCAATTTCTTTGAAGCAAAGACAAGAGTTGCTAGAAAGAGTTCTTCACATGAGGCTAAGTTTGCTAGGGCATCTTGACCTCAGGTTCCTAGAATTGCATTGAGTAATGTTTTTCATGGTACTCTGCATCAATGAGATCAAATTCTAGTTAAAGGTAAAATGGTCTTGGTAAGAATACAAGATGGAGGAACTCCTTTTTGTAGCAAAGTGCTTCCTTTCCTTTTCATCTCTTAAATGTTTGTTTCATGTGTTGATATGTCCATGCCAGGATTTGTGTAAAATGTTGGATATTTCTGGATATTAAAAGAGGTTGTTCTGTCCATTCTCCTGCAATACTCATGATGTCCTTGTTCTTAATAGCTGAAGAGTGTTCCATTGTGTAAATGAACCATATTTTCTGTATCCATTCTTTCGCTGAGGGACATCTTAGTTGTTTCCAGCTCTGGCTATCAAAGATAAGGCTCCCATAAACATAGTGGAGCACATGCCCCTGTGGCAGGGTGGGGCATCACTTGGATATATGCCCCACAGCAGTATAACTGGGTCTTCAGGTAGATTTATTTCCATTTTTCTGAGGAAACTCCAGATTGATTTTCAGAGTGGTGGTACCAGTTTGCAATCCCACCAGCAGTGGAGAAAAATATTCCTCTTTCTCTGCATTCTCACCAATACGTGGTGTCAACTGAGTTTTTGATCTTAGCCATACAGATTGGTGGAAGGTAGAATCCCAGGCAGCATACACTAGCTGGCCCCAGGCCCCCAACAGATATACAGCAGAGGACTGCCTTGTCTGGCCTAAATGAGAGAAGACACACCTGACCCTTGTACGACTTAAAGCCCAAGAATCAGGAGGCCTGGCAGGGTGTGTGAGGGTGTGGGGGTGTGGAGAAACACTCTTAGATACTGGTGAGGGGGGAAGAAGAACTGTCAGAGGCCAAAACTAGAGGGGGATAACAACTGGACTGTAAAAAAAAAAGATTAAAGATAAGAAATTAAGGGATGTTAAATCATTGGATCTGGAGTTACAGATGGTTGGGAACCACACAACAATCATGTGGGAAATGCACTCCAGTCCTCAGAGCACAACTTTTGTTGTCCTCTGAGGCATATCTCCAGCCCCATTTATTTTCATTAGCTATACTATACAGTATAGAATAACATGCTTATTTCTATTTCATTTTTACCTTGTTTTAAACAAGAGCAAAGTGGCGGCAGCGTAGTTGGGGTACAGAGCTAAACAAAGAATTCTCAACTGAGGAATACCAAATAGCTGAGAAACACCTGAAAAAAAATGTTCAACATCCTTAGTCATCAGGGAAATGCAAATCAAAACAACCCTGAGATTCNATCTCACACCAGTCAGAATGGCTAAGATTAAAACTTAAGGTGACAAAAGATGCTGGCGAGGTTGTAGAGAAAGAGGAACTCTCCTCCATTGCTGGTGGGATTGCAAGCTTGTTCAACCACTCTGGAAATCAGTCTGGCGGTTCCTCAGAAAATTGGACGTAGTACTACCAGAGGAACCAGCAATACCTCTTCTGGGTATATACCCAGAAGATCTTCCAACTGGTAATAAGGACACATGCTGCACTATGTTCATAGCAGCCTTATTTATAATAGCCAGAAGCTGGAAAGAACCCAGATGTCCCT
>NC_034597.1:81615231-81645016 GCF_900095145.1 Mus pahari | reverse complement strand
TATATATATATATATATATATATATATATATATATATATATATATATATAGTGTTTTTCCCTTGTATTTTATTCCCAAATTAACTATAAATAAAAATAAATAAATTATAGGAGTTAATATAAATAACTTCGGTAATATTTTCATAGTCCACAAAACATATATCAACTAAATTATTGTAATTTCCTTTCATATGTATTTATTTAAGCTTCTTAGTATTTAAATTGTACCCTCACATAACATTATATTTTCATATAATAAATGTCGTAGGTATATTAACAAAAAATGAATCACCAAATTTCACAATTTTAACTTAATATAGGTTGAACATTCAAGAATATTCTGAAATAAGTTGGGAAACATTTCAGGGCACCTCCTTGAATATGACAATCTGAGACTCTTGTTTGCTTCTATTTTGTGCCTTTGTCACTAGGGAATACAACCAGATTTTGGCAGAAAGGAGAGAAACTTGGAACACTACATGGAATCTTTTTATTGTTACCATTCAGAAATGACACTTGTTTTTTCCACCTAAGACCTTCTGTTCAAAACTAATCACAGTTATTACCACAAACAAGATCTTTTTTCCCTTTGGTGATGTCTTAGAAACCACCTCTTTTTATTCACTGTGGATAATTTAAAATATGGAATCTCTGTTTGCAAAGTGATCCCTGAATGTTGGTTTGAATGATAAATATTCTTCATCATCTCTCATACATTAGAATGTCTGCTTCTTTGTTGGGGGTGTTTGGAATATGGTTAGGAGTTATGGCTTCTCAGGCAAAGGTATACCACTGTGGACAGAATTTGAGAGCATAAATGCTTGCATCATCTTTTCTATTTTATTCTATTTATTTACATTTCAAGTGTTATCCTTTTTCCTGGTTTCCCCTCTGCAAACCTCCTGTCCCATCCTCCCTTACCCTGCTTTTTTGAGGGTGCTCTTGCGCACCCACCTTCCCACTTCTGCCTCACCACCCTAGCATTTCTCTACACTGGGGCATCAAGCCTTCACAGGACCAAGGGCCTCTGCTCCCAGTGATGCCAGATAAGACCCCTTAAGCTCCTTCAGTCCTTCCCCTAACCATTGAGCTCCATGTGCTCAGGCCGATGGTTGGCTGCGAGTATCCACATCTGTATTGGTCAAGATGTGGCAGAGCCTCTCAGGAGACAGCTGTTACCAGGTTCCTGTCAGCAAGCACTTCTTGGGATCAGCAATAGTATCTGAGTTTGGAGTCTTCATGTGAGATGGATCCCGAGGTGGGCAGTATCTGGATGGTCTTTCCTTCAGACTCTGTTTGATTCTTTCCCACTCTATTTCCTTTAGACAGGAGCAATTTTGGGTTAAAATTTTGGAGATGGGTGGGTGACCCCATCCCTCAACCTGGATCCACACCTAACCTCTAGATATGGTCTCAACAGGTTCTCCCTTCACTTTGTGGGGTATTTCAGCTAATGTCATCCCTGTGGGGTACTAGGAGGCTCTTGCCTTCCTGGAATCTTGAACTGTATGGTTGCTAACCCCAGTTCCCTATCCCCTATTGCTACATACCTCTTCAATTTCCTGACAATCTGTATATCTCCCCTATCCCCTCCCATATCTGAATTTTTCCCCATTCCCCTCTCCCTCCTATTTCTCCCAAGCCACTTCCACCCTAGACTTCCTTTGATTATTTTGTTTCCCCTTCTAACTAGGAATGAGGCATCCATGCTTTGGTCTTCCTTTCTCTTGAGCTTCATGTGGTCCATGAGTATTATGGGTATTACACACTCTCTGCCTACTACGTTCTTATCAGTGAGTACATTCCATGTGTGCTCTTTTGTGCCTGAGTTACCTCACTCTGGATGATATTTTTCTAGTTCCATCCATTTACCAAAGAGTTTCATGAAGTTATTGTTTTTAATAGCTGAGTAGTATTCCATTGTGTAAATGCACCACAATTTCTGTATCCATTCCTGTTTTAAGGGACTTCTGGGTTGCTTCCAGCTTCTGGTATTATAAACTTGCCTGCTATAAACATTGTGGAGTATGTGTTTTCGTTTTATGTTAGAGCATCTTTGTATATATGCCCAGGAATGGTATAACTGGGTCCTTGGGTAGTACTATGTCCAATTTTCTGAGGAACTGCCAGAGTGATTTCAAGAGTGATTGTACCAACTAATAAAGGAGTTTTCCTCTTTCTCCACATCTTTGCCAGCATCTACTGTTACCTGAATTTTTGTTCTCAGCCATTCTGACTGGTATGAGATGGAACCCACACATCACATGGTCACTAGATCTTTGACAAATGAGCCACAACCATCCAGTGAAAAAAAGATAACACTTTCAAAAACTGGTGTTGGTTCAACTGGAGGTCAGCATGTAGAAGAATGCAAATTGATCCATTCTTATCTCCCTGTACAGAGGTCAAGTTCCAGTGGATCAAGTACTTCTACATAAAACCAGATACACTGAACCTAATAGGAAAAAAATGGGGAAAATTCTCTAATATATGGGCACTGGGGAAAATTTCCTGAACAGAACACCAATAGCTTATGCTCTAATACCAAGAATCGACAAATGGGACCTCATAAAATTTCAGAGCTTCTGTAAGGAAAAGGCACTGTCAATAGGAGAAAAAGTCAACCAACATATTGGGAAAAGATTTTTACCTATCCTACATCTGATAGAGGGCTAATATCCAATATATACAAAGAAATCAAGAAGTCAGACTGCAGAGAAACAAATAACCCTATTAAAAATTGGGAACAGAGCTAAACAGAGAATTCTTAAATGAGGAATCTTGAATGGCTAAGAAGAACCTAAAGAAACGTTCAATATCCTTAGTGATCAGGGAAATGGAAATCAAACATGACGCTGAGTGCATCATCTTGAATCGTCTCTGTTTGCTTCCTATGTTGAGCTGAATAGTTGGTTCTCAGATATGCATGTCCCCAAGTCTAATGCTTACTGCAACACTTCCCGACCAAGACTGAGATGCATATTTATCCTTCTAGACCTTTGCACCCCAAAGAAACCATTTCTTCTATATGTTTTCTTGGTCATGGTGTTTTCAATCAACTATAGGTGTAGAATTAGGACACCTCTTTCTGTTACCGGGAGGTTCCCCTTTTCCCACTGTTCACTGTGATCCTGGGCCCCCATCTTGGGAAGTCATGTCATATTCTCATATTTCTTGTAACAGCTGTAGCGGGTTCTTGAAAAATAAATACTTCTACATATAGAGCTTTGTAGATTTGCTCTTTAGACTCCCATGGTTCTCGGTCTAGTAGGGTTAACCTGATTGAACACTTAGAATAGTACATCAACAGGAAAGTGTTGCCTATAATTTTCATTGCTTTGTCATTATTTAGATATTTGAATTAGCCTAAAATCACACTTCCAAGCTTCCTCATCACGTGGAAGATATCATTTTACAACATGAATGGGAAAATAACATTATTTTAAAAGAGGTTTTCTCTGCTCAGTGGCACATCCCTTTTAATTCTAGTACTGGGGAGGCAGAGACTGATGGAGTTTTCTGAGTACAAGGCCAGACTCATCTACATGTTAAGTTCTAAGAAAAGGAGACTTACATGTGAGACCCAGTACACACAGAAACACAGAACAGGTTTTCTTGTAGCAGACGATACCTATAAATTCCATATGGAGTCAAGACTGAGCTTGATCTCCTGCTTCACCCAACTCAGATCCACAAGAGCTGCAATTGCAAGCCTGCAGTGCCATGCAATATGCAAGATTTAGACTAGACTTTGCTTTTTCACTTTTAATGTTTTCTTCTGATAAAATAGTATGTGATTCCAAAAATTTAATTTTTTGTTGGTACCTTTCTACCTAATAATTTGTGCCACTCAACAGGGTTATTCATTAATGTTTCTAAAATATTGAAAAGTGTTATCTCTGTGGAGGTATGATTCCAGAATATGTTTGTAGAGAGTTGCAAAGTCTTATTCCACATTTATCCTTTGTTATTATTATTGCTAAAAGTGCTTGCAGATTTACTTCCTCAGATTTTTAATTTGTAATAACTTATACATCTTTCAGTAATCAAATAGCTATAAAACCAGATCTTCACAGTAGATATCATATTTTGATAATATTTTAAGTAAAGTAGTAGACTTGGATTTATTTAGTATTCTCCATATAATATTACTATGAAACTGGGCAGAGACTTAAACTGGGTTGTAAAATGCAATCACAATTGAATAAGAAATTAGATAAAATATCTCCATTTTATACCTAAAACCTTGACTCCTAAAGATATGTAATCTGACACAGTCAGAGATACAACCCTACTATATTTAAAACTCTATATTGTTATTAAAATTTTTGTATAAAAATAGACTAGATATTCTAAGCTACCTACAGTGCTAGTTTAATGCTAAATGCTTAATATCAGAGATAAGTCAAATACACTGATAAGTATATGGTTTATCCTGGAACTCAGAAACATACTAGTGATTTACTTCTGTTAAAGTATATTTAAAAATAAGCTTTCAAAAATATTTGGATTGAACATAACGTTTTGAATTAAGCAGATATTCTTTTGTTCTCTAATGCCTTTCTTGGTACAGTCAGGGAAATAATTGCTTTTATAGAACTGCTCTTCTGCAGCCTTCCTCTGCCTATAGACAGGCATCAACAGGTGACTATCTTCAGGCTTTTGCCTGGGGAAAGCTATTGAATGTCAATGCAAATCAGGGCAACTTCCTCAAATGTAGAAGTTTACTGGCATGATCCTCCCAGGCACAGGTATATTTTAAGATAGGAGAGCTGCTCATTGTGTCAACAAGTTTAAGTTCATCTTGGCAAGAAAATACTTCTCAACCTTTGTATCAGTTGCTTTATAATTTCTTTATAATAAGCACTATACTAAACAAACATACTAGGGAACTGAAAACATGACAAATTATTGCTTTGATTTTTTTTTAAAGTATCCTCTTTTGTTCACTAAAAGAATGGAGCAGCCCTGTAGCAATGTATTTTGACCGAGGTGAATATAGAAAAATTGAAGCAATCTTCACAATAGTTACTAGACTGTGCTAAATATTTCATTGCCTAAGTTAAGCAATCATTTTAAAATCATGCTGGATAAGTCCATGTTGTTGAAAAATATTTGAAAAACTTCAGGAACAGAATTCCAAACTGGCATCACTTGCATTTCCTTCATCTGTTGCTTTTCATCTTCCAAAGAAATGGCACACATTTCTAATAACTTAGGACCCAGCCACCTGCCATTCTAATAAGTGTTTTCTTCTTCACAAGTTAAATGATGTGCTAATTAGCTGTTAAAATTTAGGGTAGGAGGTTGACAAATTGAAATGATAATGTGTCATGGTGAAAGAAATAACATAATTTTTCTTGTTTATTTGCATTCATTTTGACTATCCCTGATGGTACAAAATTGAGGGGAATTATAGTGTTAAGTAGAAACAATGTCTCCTTTTAGATAACCATTTGGCTGAAGATCTATGAAATGGAGACAAAGTCTCAATGAAAAAGATTTCACTGTATTTGTACCAGATCAATACTCATGCCAAATATATGGCATAAACATAGAGAATTATATGCATTCTCCCTCAAATATCAAAGAGCTATTTATTTAAAACTGAAATTTCACTTTAAAGTAGTATGTTATTAAAACTCAGACTTTAGCTTTTCATATTGTATAACTATCAAACAACAGAGAAGTCTTCAGTTTCTTCTGGCCTCAATTGCTGCCTCTGGATTTGTGCTTTGTAAAGAATTCAACAGTAGAGTGAAAAATCAAGGTTTTTATTAGAGCAAGCAAGGAAGCAAGGATCAGTGAAAGAGTGGGAAAGAAAGAGTAGTAACACTGAGGCAAAATAAATATTTCCTCCTCTTATGTAGTTCTTGGATATATTCACCACAGCAATGAACATAGTGCAAACAACAACATGATATTTTAGCTTATCTTCTTTTCAATATGTGTGTGTGTGTGTGTGTGTGTGTTTGCGTACTTGTGTGTGTGCAACTGGATACATATTTGTGTGTATAGGTCAATCTCAGGTATTATTCCTCAGTAGTCATCTAGTTAGTTTTGAGATACCTGGTCTTTCATTGCCTGAAGCTTGCTGAGTAAGCTAGGCTGGCTGCCTCTCAAGCCTGGGAAACCTGTGTTACCATTTCTATCTCTTCAATGTTGAGATCACAATATTACAACACAAGTTCAATTTTGAACTTGATTGTGGTGATTAAATGAAGATCCTCATGCCTATATACTAAGCACTTTACCAGCTGTGCTATCTCCTTAGCCTGAGAAATATGTTTTCAAGAAAAGTCACCTGTTTCAACATTTTTCAGATTATGAATAAAAAGGTTGGAATTCAGAGTAGAGAGGACACAGCTTGAGGCTGTGACACAGGTCTGCAAACCCAACATTTGTCTGTTAGAAGTAGGAGGATCAGGAGTTAGATTAGCTATATCAGCCTTAAAAGGTTTGATGTGAGGTGGCTACATGAAACTTGTTATATCAAAGGGAAAAAGGAGAAGAACAAAGGAAGGAAGGTAGAAAGGAAGGTAGGAAGGAAGGAAAGAAGGAAGGAAGGAAGGAAGAAAGGAAGGAAGGAAGGAAGGAAGGAAGGAAGGAAGGAAGGAAGGAAGGAAGGAGAAAGAAAGAGAGAGAAAGGAAGAAAGAGAGNGAGAGAGAGAGAGAGAGAGAGAGAGAGAGAGAGAGAGAGAGAGAGAGAGAGAGAGAAAGGGAAGGAAGAAAGAAATGTATAAGTAGAAGTGCATAGTAGGATTAGTCTACATTCATTTTAATTGTTTTAAGAATTCTGGAGAAAATAGCCAGAAACATATGTTCTGATAGAGTTCTTTTACATCATTGGGACAACATGCCTGGTAGAAGTTTCTTAAGAGACACAAGATGTATTTGGGCCTAAAGTTTCAAAAGATTTCATTTCATCATTAAAAGAGAAAGCATGATAGAAGAGTTAAGACTCTGATGTTGGAAGTGTGTGGCAGATAGTGTTTACGTTATAATGGACCAGAAACAGATAAAAAATCAGGAACCTGAAATATAATCCTTAAACTGCTACTACCAGTGAATCTATTTTAACCAGGCAGAGCGTAGTTCTCAAAGATTCAGACTATTCAAAGTAGTGACATTATCCACACCTGAAGGAGATTTCAACTCAAATTACAATAGATAGGTAAGATCATATAACCAGGATCTCCACTGGCAAAATAATCAGTGCCACTCTTTGCGCCATTTCAGTTGTCCATGACAATGACTGGGAATTCCTCTCTTCATTTAGAAATGACTGATAAATAAAATTCATTTGTAATGCTGTACAATAAGAAAAGATAATGAAACACTAAATATTGAAAGGAGAAACATACATCTGAAAATTATGCTTTCCTTCAAAATCTAAATATGTTTTAGAATGTAGAAATATTAGATTTATAGTAATTGGAGAAAAATACAGAAAATGAATGACCCGACTAATATATTGCTACATGGAATACGTAGAATCAAAACTATGAATCCAAATTTGTAATTGTCCAATATATTAAATATAAAAATAATTTTAAAATATAAAGAAATATTAAAATTACAAACATAATTAATAACTATGAGAAAAAGAAACTGTAGTTGAATTTAAATGTTCTTAAAATGGCCAAAGGAAAAGAATGAATACCTACAATTTTTAAGTAAAGAAAGTAAAGGATGGAAAAGTAAATAGATCAATGATTTACATGGTTTTGCTGAAAAACAGGGAAAAAGAATAAATCTATTTTTACCACAATCATCTGTGTGAAAATAATTAATTCTGAGCATAGTTAGAGGCTTTAATAAGTTTTATATGTATATACATATAGGCAATCATACCTGATCATAGTATGAGAAGTTCTTGAAAGTAAAGCCAGGGAAGGTGAACAGAAGACCATGAGAAGAATATATCTACTAATAATACAGTTCCTGAGAACTGTCACCAAAGACAACAAGAGAAAGCACACACAGGGTTTCTTGTAAGCTAAAACCAGTAGACTTTATAAAGTGTGCACTATGTTGAGAATTTTAAGGTTTGACAGTCTTACAAAGAAAGGGATTACAGTGAGTAAAGAAAAAAGAACAGCCATATGGCTAAAAATGTTAAAAGATCAAAAGGAACAAGAAAAGAGTGCCAGCCACAAAACACAAAATATGGATCACAAATAAGTTACATGGGTCTGAACAATTATTACTAGTAATTGCATAAAAACTCAATATTGATTGGATAAAACAACAGCATAACTGAATTAACAGATTAATAGGAGTGTGTTTGAGATTCCTCATTAAATATGCAAAACTGACAATTAGAAAACTTTGCCAATGAGAAATTTCTTTATGTCTACCTAAAAAACAGTAAACACCCTGAGTTTCTACTTCTGGCATTAAACTGGGGACTGGCCAGACCAGCAGCACCTCTCTTTGCACTTACATGTCATCCAGATCCATTTTAAATAGCATCTCAATACCAATCGTGCTGAACAGAAATAGAAAGCAAATTAATTCGTGTTCTGTACAATAGCAGTAATCTAGCCAGTGCAATAATGACTCTAATTATGAAATAATTACATATATAAGATCATTTCCCTTAGCAATAAAATATAAAATATATCAAAATGACTTTAAAAAGAAGACAAAATGCTTTTTTTTTTTCAAGAAAATAGAACCTTTTCCTTGGCCTTTGCTAAGAATTCCCTTATATTTTACATATGGGAGTGGCCACTGTTGTATCAGCATGAGACTTGTAATAAAGTTTTCTTTGTCAGTGAGAACTTCCCTTATCACCTGCCATGCATATGTAACACACATTTTCCTTCCTTCTCAATTGTGATTTATAGATTTTTATATTATTCTGACATAGAGTTTGTTCTACGTTCTTTTGATTGTTCTTTGTCCTATATCATGACAAACGCAGGAGGATAGTTATGGTCATCTGGGTTAACCATTTACTATAACAAATTTTGGATAGTATTTGGTAATAAATAGATATATGTTGGAGGAGATGAAAACATTTTTAAACAAATCAAAAGACAACAGGAAAAGAATTACAGGATATTTCAGTTTTTACCAAACGATTTAAAAGTTGAAGCAAAGCATATATGTATAAAGATTTTATTTAAACTTGATAGGAAGCATTGCAGGAAAGGACGGAATGGGGGAGATGGCCAAACCCTTTATGATGATTATTATTCAATCAATGAGAAGAGGAACACTTTGAAAAATATTAAAACAAAAATTCCCCACAAGAGTTGTGCATGTCTTATAAGGCCGGATGAGAAAGACATCAGATAAGTAGAACAGAGTTCATAGCCTTGAATGAAAGATTGGTGTGGACCAGAATAGGCAAAAAAGAACACCTATTTTAAAAGATTGTATTACACTTATTTATTTCTAAAAATGATTTTGTGTGTACATGTGTTTCTGGGTATTTGTATTCAAACATGCTGTAGCATATACATGGAGGTATGGTATGTGAACACCTTTCTTCACACTGTGTGTTGTGGGAATCAAGTCAGGTAATTAGGCTTGGCAGCAAGTTCCTTAATCAGCTGCACCATCTCATCAACCCTGTAACCTCCTATCCATGTGTTTAATGAAAATCCAAATATATAGGTAATGTTCATCATCATCATCATCATCATCATCATCATCATCATCATCATCATGTTTATAATATAATGACAATTTTTAAAATACATATATACAATAAATGAAACCAAATGTCTTAATTAGGTGATTTATTGCTGTGAAGAAACACAATGACCATATCAACTCTTATACAGGGAAACATTTTTTTTGCAATCTTAATTTCTGTAGAATATTTATTTCCATGTATTATACTGGATCATATAAAGTTTGCAAGACCAAGTGGCCTCTCTTCCCAATGATGGCCAACTAGGCCATCTTCTGCTACATATGCAGTTAGAGACACGAGCTCAGGGGGTACTGGTTAGTTCATATTGTTGTTCCACTTACAGGGTTACATTCCCCTTCAGCTCCTTGGGTAATTTCTCTAGCTCTTCCATTGGAGGCCCTGTGTTCCATCCAATAACTGACTGTGAGCATCCACCTCTGTGTTTGCCAGGCACTGGCATAGCCTCACAAGAGGCCGCTAGATCAGGATCCCTTCAGCAGAATCTTGCTGGCATGTGCATTAGTATCTGAGTTTGGTGGCTGATGATGAGATGGATCCCCGGATGAGGTCTCTAGATAGTCCATTCTTTCATCTTAGCTCTAAATTTTGTCTCTGTACCTATAACATTTCATAGTATTTTGTTCCTTATTCTAAGGAGGAATGAAGTATCCACACGATGGTCGTCCTTCTTGGTTTTCTTCTGTTTTGCAAAATGTATCTTGGGTATTCTAAGTTTCTAGGCTAATATCTGCTTATCAGTGAGTGCATATCTAGTGACTTCTTNTGTGATTGGGTTACCTCACTAAGTATGATATCCTCCAGATATATCCATTTGCCCAAGAATTTCATAAATTCATTGTTTTTAATAGCTGAGTAGTACTCCATTGTGTAAATGTACCACAGTTTCTGTATCCCTTCCTCTATTGAGGGACATCTGGGTTCTTTCCAGCTTCTGGCTATTATAAATAAGGCTGCTATGAACATAGTGGAGCATGTGTCCTTATTACCAGTTGGAAGATCTTCTGGGTATATGCCCAGAAGAGGTATTGCTGGATCCTCCAGTAGTACTATGTCCAATTTTCTGAGGAACCGCCAGACTGATTTCCAGAGTGGTTGTACAAGCTTTCAGTCCCACCAGCAATGGAGGAGTGTTCCTCTTTCTTCACAACCTCGCCAGCATCTGCTGTCACCTGAAATTTTAATCTTACCCATTCTGACTGGAGTGAGATGGAATCTCAGGGTTGTTTTGATTTGCATTTCCCTGATGACTAAGGATGTTGAACATTTTTTCAGATGTTTCTCAGCCATTCGGTATTCCTCAGTTTAGAATTCTTTGTACCCCATTTTTTAATGGGGTTATTTGAATTTCTGGAGTCCAGCTTCCTGAGCTCTTCGTATATATTGGATATTAGTGCTCTATCAGATTTAGGATTGGTAAAAATCCTTTTCCAATCTGTTGGTAGCCTTTTTGTCTTGGTGACAGTGTCTTTTGCTTTACAGAAGCTTTGCAATTTTGAGGTCCCATTCATCAATTCTTGATTTTACAGCACAAGCCATTGCTGTTCTGTTTAGAAATTTTTTCCCTGTGCCCATATCTTCGAGGCTTTCCCCCACTTTCTTCTCTATCAATTTCAGTGTCTCTGGTTTTATGTGGAGGTCTTTGATCCACTTACACTTGAGCTTTGTACAAGGAGATATGAATGGATCAATTCTCATTCTTCTACATGATAACTGCCAGTTATGCCAGCACCATTTGTTGAAAATGCTGTCTTTTTTCCCACTGGATGGTTTTAGCTCCCTTGTCAAAAATCAAGTGACCATAGGTGTGTGGATTCATTTCTGGATCTTCAATTCTATTCCATTTATCTACCTGTCTGTTGCTGTACCAGTACCATGCAGTTTTTAGCACAATTGCTCTCTTGTATTCAATGCAATCCCCATCAAAATTCCAACCCAATTCTTCACAGAGTTAGAAAGGGCGATTTGGAAATTCATCTGCAATAATAAAAAACCTAGGATAACAAAAACCATTCTCAACAATAAAAGAACCTCTGGTTTAATCACAGGGAAACTTTTAATCGGGGCTGGCTTACAGTTTCAGAGGAGTCCATTAGTGTCATGGAGCATGGCAGCATGTAGGCACTAGAGAAGAAGCTGAGAATCCTACATCTTGATCTGAGGGCAGCAGAAGGAATATCTGACACACAGGAGGTGTTCCTTGAGCCTTAGAGACCTCTAAAAGTGAACCATTAATGTGATACACTACTGTTAATAAGGTCACACCTCAGAGTAGTTCCATTTCCTATGGGCCAACCAATCACATACTTGAATCTATGGGGGCCATTCCTATTCAAACCACCATATCACCTTAACATAATACACAAAATCCAAATTACTTTTTTTCATTACTTACGTAACAAGATCTGTGTCTATTTATTTGCAATGCATGTAATATGCAGTATGAAACTAATTTACTCATACCCATATGGTGATTATAAATAACTTGACTTAAGACAATCATTTGCATTTTACTTGTTTTTATACCAGTGACAAAACACTTTTATAATCCACAGAAAAAGTTTAAGTGCCCATAAACTTTTCCTGAGACCTAGAGAAATACCATCCCCAAGTCTCACAATTTAGATCCTGGCATTTTCATGACTGTCACTGAGAAAAGTCAGAAAATAGATTGCAGCCAGGAAGGTTGGATGTCAGCCTGTTTCTTCCCTGGAAATTTCTTCTGTACAGGCTCAATGTTTATAAATGACAGCATGAAGAATAATTGGGAACACATAAAAGGTAAAAATTCCTGAAATCTTCTATCAGAGCTTTATTCAGGGAAGTTTTAGTGGTCAAAAATCAGCATCATCAAGACTCTGCGTGTCTATGCCCCTGGGTTCTTCCCAAAAATGGACCATAGTCATCACATAAGTACAACTGAGAAAACAGGAGAGACATGAATATTCTATAACAGTTTCAGTTTCAAAGAGATATAACTGATTATGGAATGATGGAAAAAGACTGTAAACCCTCAAAAAAAAGTATGTGATGTGACTTAAAGGCAATAAACAAACAAACACATAAATAAAAATAAGAAATACAAAGGTAAAAACCTAGAAAAAATTGACCTGGTAATATATTTACCCCCCCATATCTTCTTTGTTTTTATATATAATATATGTATTCATCCTCTTTTTGCTATCTTTTGTAATATTATATACCTGTGATCAATACTTTATATGTTATCCACAGAGAACTTTGAACTCAAAGGACTTAGGAAATTAAGCTAGGACCGGGTAAGAGAGAGGTTCTTACAGTACTTCTTATAGGACAGCCACTTTTTCTATGTCTTTAATGGGCTCACTTATTTCATCGCCAATGAGATTTTCTGATATACTACTGATATGCCTGACAGAGAAAGGAAGCAAGTTGCTTCTCTCACAGCTAATGAATGCAGAGCAAGATACAGGTTCAGGAATGAAGTCTTAAATACTTCACTTTCCAGAAATCAAGGGTAGTATTCTGACAATATATAAAGCACCTAAACAATACAGAATGCTCACATCTGTAAAGCTTTCCTCTGGAATGAAGAAAGCACATACTTGTACTGCCAATCAATTTTGGGTCTGCTTTATCAAGATGCAAAGTAAAGAAAATTGAAACTGAAAAAGAAAGGAACTTTTTTCCTCAAAGTGTGAACAAATGGCATTTGAGAGAAGACATTTTTTGTTTGTTTGTTAGTTAGTTTGTTTGTTTGATAAAATGAACTGTCTCAAGCCACTCGGAGTCTGAGTGAAAAGCAACGTGTCTTTTTCTTTTATTTTCATTGTTGAGTGATGCTTCTGGCATTTTCTGCCTTGTATCTTTGAAACAAGTTACCCAGTCAGAGACTTTGGGAAGATAACATTAAACTACTCCTCCAAACTTCAGTCTGAGAACTAGAGCCACTAAGAAGAAGTGGATAAACTCTCCCTGACATGTGGGATGTAATGAAATAGTTGTGACTGAGCTGAAGTCTGGAAGAACAATGGATTCTGACCACGGGCCATTCAGCTTCTATTCTCTCATTACCCACTGCATCCCAGATCACACTTTGGGAACATCTGGTTGTGTACATTCTAAAAGTTGTTTGTCGCTACTTGATTTCTCTTGAAGTACAATCTCTACAGTTTCCCAGGCAGACCTCAGCAGAGACTCACCAACAGATGTTGTATCCAAAAAGTGTGACAGCTAATATTGCTCCAGAAACAGCCTTTTTTTTTGTCTGTTCCAGTATCTAAAGTTGACCCCCCCTTGCTACTGATGATAGGAAAGCATCCTTCTTGGTAGCTTTTCCTGGAGGCATCACTCACAGAATGATCCACCTATGACCACATCTATCTTGTCATGGTAAGGGAAGGACTTCCTGGTCCAATGTAAACCACAGCAGGAATACTCCAGATGGTATAGACTCATCTAACAATAAATTAGCTTCTGTCCTTACGAGTTACCACAATTTCAACATCTTTTTGTTATAAGTATGACCATATTACAGAACCTCAGGCTAAAGACATCTTTAAGTTGATAATGAGAGCCTATCCAGAATTACTTTGCACAGTGGGTATCCTTATTTCAGATTCATTGTATACATGATTATGTAAGATTCCCTAATGGCTTGAGGGTTCTGCTCAGATTGTAATCTTTTCTTAAAAGCTACTCATAAGATTTACTTGCTGATATCTACCATTGAACCTACTTCAATTCCAACAGGCAAGGTCCACTTGAAAGCACAGAATGGAAATTGAAATGTCAAAAGATATGCTGGAAAGGAGAACGAAACAGGGAAAGATCTCTGTACTCTTGTTAATCTTTGCAGATTAATATTCCACAAATAGCATTTGGCAGTGGTCAGTTTCATAGTTATAGCTTCAACCTTGTGGCAATTTGATTTTACTTAAGGCCTGCTTTAGTGAGTGAGCTGCAAGCAAATATATAAAACAAACAAACAAAATATTAGAAACAATGAATTTATGAAATTCTTGGNCAAATGGATGTATCTGGAGGATATCGTCCTTAGTGAGGTAACCCAATCACAAAAGAAGTCACTAGATATGCACTCACTGAAACTTAGAATACCCAAGATACATTTTGCAAAACACAAGAATACCAAGAAGGAAGACTATCGTGTGGATACTTCATTCCTCCTTAGAATAAGGAACAAAATACCCATGAAAGGATAAAGAGACAAAATTCAGAGCTAAGATGGACTATCCAGAGACTACCCCACCCAGGGATCAATCCCATCATCAGCCACCAAACCCAGACACTATCGCACATGCCAGCAAGATTCTGCTGAACAGACCCTGATATAGTGGCCTCTTGTGCGGCGCCTCTTGTGCCTGGAAAACACAGAAGTGGATGCTCATAGCCAGCTATTGGATGGAACACAGGGTCCCCAATGGAGGAGCTAGAGAAAGTACTCAAGGACCTGAAGGGGGCTGCAACCCTATACATGGAACAACAATATGAACTAACCAGCACCCCCTGAGCTCGTATCTCTAGCTGCATATGTAGCAGAAGATGGCCTAATCGGCCATCATTGGGAAGAGAGGCCCCTTGGTCTTGCAAACTTTATATGACCCAGCACGGGGGAAGGCCAGGGCCAAGAAGTGGGAGTGGGTGGGTAGGGGAGCAGGGGCGTGGGGAGGGTATATGGAACTTTCGGGATAGCATTTGAAATGTAAATAAAGTAAATATCTAATAAAAAATGGGAAAAAAGAAACTATACAAATATGATATTTTCTGTCTTCATATTAAATATCCATTTTAATATAACCTATGCCTTACAAATCCTTAGCAGAGTCTGTTTACCAAATCCAAATTATGTGAGCCTTACTGAGAAAAAAATGCATTTTAATCTAATAAGCTTTTTCTATCTTTTATTTAAACATATATATATATATATGTGTGTGTGTGTGTGTGTGTGTGTGTGTGTGTGTGTGTGTGTGTGTATTTATATATAACCACCTGTATTTAGAATAAAATAACACAAAATTCATGTGCAAACACCATATTATACAACTATGAAGAAATTTCTTAGTATTGTCTATACAATCTAAAAGTATCAGAGTGTTAGAAAAGGACAGCAGAAGTCCAGTCATCTGTAGCACACACTAAACTGTGAAACATAATGTATGTGGACATCCTGAGTCATGGAAGTTTTTCTGGTTTCCTACGCATTTTATGTATCCACAGTAATTCTGCACTTGCAAGCCTCTCACCCATGTGCAGTGGACTATAGCAAAAAAAAACCATCTACTTTTCTTGTAAAGTCTTTGCTTTATTAGATTTGTTCAAATCTGAAAAAATTTTTATTGTTTTTGCACTGTACTGTGAATTCTACCACAGGTGAGTAACCCTTGTAACATTTCTATTGCCAAATTGTTCAGGTTCACAAATGACAGGGAATCAACAAAGCCCAGGATTAGATTGAAACCCCTGAAACCATGGCCCTCCTAAATCCTCCCTCCTTTATTAAGTTGGTTATTTGGGAACTGTGTCATGGTAAAACAAAAATAACAAATAGAAATAGCATGCTTTCTTCTTTCTTAGTTTCGTTCTTTGTTTCTTCCTTTTGTTTTCATCTATCTATCTATGTATCCATTTATCTCTCTACCTATCTGTCTCTTTAAAATTTATTTATTTATTGGAGACAGGGTTTCTTTATGTATCTCTGGTTGTCTTAGAACTTGCTTTATACACACTGACCTCAAACTCAGAGATCCACTTGCCTTTGCCGCTAGGGTGCTGGAACTTAAGAGGGCACTCCTAGCACACGGCTTCTTTTTCCTTTCTTCCTTGACCTGAGAAGAAAATAATTTAAGATGAATAAGATGATGTATGTAAAGTCTAAAACAAACAAACAAAAACCTCAAAAAGTTATCTAATTTAGTACACGCCCCTCAGATAAGGGTGTCATATTTAACTAAGTAAAAGATGCAAAGCCCCATCATTGCTCTTCAAACTGAGATGTGTGTGCATAGGGGAGTGAGGAAGTTGCTGAGTTCTAGCTCTGCTAGAGTTCAGAACTTGGCGGAGGATGTGTGGAACAGGGGGAAGAAGACTTTGACCAAAAGGTGCAGTTCACACCCACTGCCACAGAAACTACTCAGGCCGTCTTTATTTATACATCTCTTTGTTCACAGCTGAAAAGGTTTTGCACTCATTTATTTTCATTTTTCTCATGTACAGTGTCTTTTAAGAAGTTCCTATGTTTAACAATAATGTACACACTACACTTTTCCCCTTTCTTCTCTTCCTAGACCTCAGCAGTTTCCTGCTAACCCCTGAACTGCACTACAAAAGAAGAAACATAGTTTCAGCAAGTAGTATCTAATTCAGCACATTGATACTTAACCAAGTGACTGAGTTTGGTACAATTGCAGCTTACAGTGTAGAGAGATGACGACTACATAACCAGAATATTTTGATGTAATTATTGGCACCTATCATCTCCCATATCCTAATCAGAAGATCTAATTCTTCTAATGGCAGAAAATCTCAACAAGTTAGTAAACTGAGTCAGTTTCTGGACCTTTCATGGCTCACCTCTGAATGTTCACATTAGGTCATGGAACCAATTACCCAGCAAAACCTGTCTAACTTTCTGGTAATCAACTAACTGCTGTTTGAAACAGGTTGGAAGGCAAATTCTTATTAGAACTAAGTTCCCATCTAAAGAGAACATCCAGGTGTTAGCTGATGTACACAGACCAAGGCCGTGTGTCGACTCAACTGCATTATTGACAAACAGAGGAATAAAAGTCTATTTCATTCCAGGATCCTCAGAGACAAACAAAACTGGACCATTGTCCAGGCTTTCTTTTTCTGATTCTTGGGAAATATCTGTCACAGATAAAGTAAAAGTAAAACATTCTAGTAACAATGCTAAGAATGCAAATGCAAGACAAAAGCAAACCAAACTTTGCCTCAGGAAAGGCTGGGTGATTCAGTATGAATGACCCCACAAGTCCTTGCAGGGACCCACTCCTTAGGCCTTGTCAAAAGGAGAACATTCTCCACTAAACTTAATGTACTTTTTCTAGCAGAAGTTTGGTCACCTCCAGGAAGTGTCTATCCAAGTCACATAATTCCTCCTGCTTGTGGACGTTGTACATCGTGGTGCGGAGCCTAGTGCGCACCACGATGTACAACGTCCACAAGCAGCCTATCCCCCTCTCTCTCCCTCTCCCTCTCCCTCTCCCTCTCTCTCCTCTTATCTCTTCATGCACTTAAGGGTTTTTTCATTACCATGCTTGTAGTAAAAGGCAACTTTCACATGAAGTTTGTTTAATGTCTGGTTTGAATGCCAGCAGTGTCAATCCCATATCAGACAACCTGTAAAATGTTCTTTTCTCTTTCTTGTCTCTCACAATGGGACAGATCTGATTTCTGTGCCACTGCCATATATCTTCTGTTTAAAATGCACCTGTTCAGGACATCCTGCTTGACATTTCTCTTTGGTCTCTCAATGTCCTAATATTGTTTCTGGTTTTCCCTGGCATCTTCTCTCATTGTATTTGTGAGATACAGCCAGCACATGCATATATCTCTATTGCATTGATGAATGTTCTTTTTCTTTCTTATGTATGCATACAAAGAACATATAAGGATTTAATGTACTTATGTTTTACTTATATGTTAAGTATATTTTCCTTGTCTCACACTTTAACTTGGGATTTCATAAAAATAGCACCATAACTACGGACCTTAAGTAACAGATATTTTTGGTCTCATAGTTCTGGAGCTTCTGTGTATATTCAGAATGTAGTGAAAATCCACACCTGGGCGTGCCCATGGCTGTTATTTTACTGTGCTGTATATAAACTATCCATCCATAGTTTCTGGTATCTTTCCATAACTATATGACTCCTTAGGATCAAGGGCTTCACTCATGATTTCAAATAAAATCAAGTCCAAGGGGATCCAGGATATCAACATAAAACCAGACAAACAGAATCTCATTAAAAAAAAAACAAAACAGTGGAAAACATTGTCTTAGTTAGGTGTTTACTGCTGTGAACAGACACCATAACCAAGGCAACTCTTATAAGGACAACATTTAATTTGAGCTGGTTTATAGTCTTAGAGGTTCAGCCTATTATGCTCAAGGTAGGAACATAGCAGCATCCAGGCAGGCATGGTGTAGGAGGAGCAGAATACTGACTTCTAGGAAGCTAGGCCTAGAGTATGAAAACCCACTCCCACAGTGGTCCACCTACTCCAAAAAGGTCACATCTCTAAATAGTGCCACTCCCTGGACCAAGCATATGAAAACCATCACAAATACCCTTGAATGCATTGGTATAGGAGTCAATTTCCTGAATAGAACACCAATGGCTCAAGCTCTAAGATCAGGAATTGATAAATGGGACCTCATGAACCTGAACAGCTTCTTTAAAGGAAAGGACATCATAAATAGGCCAAAGTGGCAGCCTGCAGACTTGGAAAGGATCTTCACTAGCATTTCCTATTACAGAGGGCTAATTTCCAATGTGTATAAAGAACTCAAGAAGTTATATACCAACAGTCAAAATAACCCAACTAAAAATGGGGCACAGAGCTAAGTAGGCAATAACACAACTTGAGACCCATCCCAATGGCAAAGCACCAATCTCTGACACTATTAACGATGCTCAGTTATGCTTATAGACAGGAGTCTATCATAGTTGTTCTCAGAGAGTATCCATTAAGCAGCTAACTCAATCAGATGCAGAAACTCGCAATGAAACAGTGGATGGAGCTTGGGGAACCTTATGAAAGAGGTTAGAGAAGGACTGTAGGACCAGAAGAGTATAGGGTGTCCACGGGAAGAACAATAGAGTCAACTAACCTGGATCCCTAGGGTTTTCAGAGACTGAGTCACCAACCAAAGAGCATATATGAGCTGAACATATATATATGCATATATATAGCAGATATGTATGTAACAGATATGCAGCTCAGTTCTATTGTGTGTTCCAAACAACTAGAGCAGTTGCTACCCCAAAGGTTGTTGTCTCTTTGTGGGATAAGTTATTCTTCCTGGGCTACCCTGTCTGGCCTCAGTGGCAGAGGATGAACATAGCCTTGTGAGACTTGATATGATACCCCTTGCCCCTTGCAGAAGTGAAGTAAGAGGTGACTTGAATAACTGAGTGAAGAGATGACTGAGAGGGGGAAACAATGAAAGAGATATAAAGTGAATTTGAGAAAGAAAAAGAAAAGCTGAGCAGCTCCTTCATGGTTCTTGCCCCTCTCTCAATTCCTGACTTCAATGGTAGACTGTGGGGGATAATAAGCTCCAAAAGCAGAAAAAGAAGAAGGAGAAGGTGGAGGATGAGGAAGAGGAAGAGGAGGAGGAGGAGGAGGAGGAGGAGGAGGAGAAGAAGAAGAAGAAGAAGAAGAAGAAGAAGAAGAAGAAGAAGAAGAAGAAGAAGAAGAAGAAGAAGAAGAATTGTGTAAGAATTTTGATTCATAAAACTGAAAACAGTTCTACTCCAAGACTCAGTTATACCACACTCCTCAGCATATACCCAAAGATGCTGCATTATACCATAGGGACACTTTCTCCAGTATGTTCACAGGAGTTTATTTGGAATAGCCAGAAACTGGAAACAACTAGATGTTCCTCAGCTAAGGAACGAATAAGAAAAAGTGTTACAGTCACACAATGGAATATTATTCATCTATTGTAAACAAAGCCATCATGAAATTTGCAGACAAATGGATGGACCTAGAGAATATCATCCTGAGTGAGGTAACCAAAACCCAGCAAGGTAAATATTGTATGTACTCACTTATAAGTTGACATTAGCAACGAAGTGCAGGGAACTCACGCAACAATCCACAGACCCAAAGAAGCTAGGTAGTAAGAAATGCCCAAGGGTGGATGTGTGAATCTGACTCAGAAGGGGATACAAAATAGTCATTGGAGGTGGATGGAGAGAGAGAAATGGATGGGAGTGAGGGTGAGGAAGGGAAGAGGAATGGGCATCAGTTTGGGGACAGGGGAGGAGAGAGAGTGCTATGAACGAGGATAGAATTTGGTGGGGAGCATCTCTGGAGCTACCTGGAGACCTGTGATGGGTGATGGCAGAGCTCCAGGGACCCTAAGTGTGTTGCGCTAGCAGAAATCATTACAAGCAAGGATTATGGAGACTGAAGTGACTAACTCCTGTTGCCAGGAGAGACTTCCAGTGGAGGGAGGGGGGGAAATAAACCTACCTACACAACTTTGAATCCATATTTGACCTGCCTACAAGATGTGCAGGCATAAAAGTGAGACAGAGATGGAGGGAACCTCGAACTAATTACTGTCCCTACTTGAGACCAATCCAATGTGAGAGAGACAATCCCTGAGGCAATACTCAGCTATGCTTGAAAGCAGAAACTGTGTCCTGAGAGGATTCATTTAGCAGCAGGAAGGAAGAGATTGAGAGCACCACAATCAAACATCAGGTGGAGCTCAGGAAGTATTGTGAGAGTGGAAGATGGCACAAGAAGACCTACAGTGTGAACTAACTAACCTAAGTTCATGGGGGCTAACAGAGACTGAACTGTCAACTAAAGAGCATTCAGGGGCTGCACCTAGACCCCCTATATATTTGTAGCAGGTGAACAGTTTGGTCATCATGTGGATCCTTAAACAACCAGAGCAGGGACTGTCTCTGACTGTTTTCTTCCACTGGATTCCTTTTCCCTAACCACACTCCCTTTGGGCCTCAGTGGGAGATGATATGGTTAGTCCTGCAGTGACTAACTGTCCCAGGGCTTGTTGGTACACGTGGGGAACTTCCTCTTATCAGAGGAGAAGAGGAGGGGATAATTGGGGGTGGGGTGAGATTTGCAACAGTGGAGTGGTGGATGGGGACATCCACATGCAGATAGGAGTTGGGGAGGAGAGATGGCAGGTGGAACAGTCTGAGTGCGGATCAACGGTGGGTGTAGTAAAATATGGAATGTAAAAAAAATAAATTAAGTTAAAACAAAAAAAAAGGAAAAAATAAGACAACGCTTTTTGGATGAACACTACTTCTGTTTTTCTGGAAACATGAGTGGAATACTAAGTATTATCCTTTCATGAAGGCATATCACGAAGGAGTTAAATGCAAGGACTAATAGAATTTAATATAAATGGGTTCTCAGATCACTATGATTTGGGAGATTCTTTTCTATGTTAAGCTGTATATGACTGAACAGTTCTGGAGGCTAGAAAAGATATGGGGCTAAAGTACCTGAGGTTTTGTGTGTGATTTTAGTTCTTCAAATGTTAAGTTTTTAAATGAAAGACAAAGATTGTTTTCTATTACTATTAGTATAGCAATGTTGACTATTATATAAAATATACAAAAATGTAATTTAGCAGTGTCAAAGTGTGTCTAATATGAGGAACACAGACAATAATTCATACAGAAATGAAGTACATAGTGCGTTGCCCGAGGTGCAGTGAGCATTGGAATTAACTTTCTTTTACTTACATTTCTACTATAGTTATATATTTATACTTACTCAAGAAGATAGTTTTAAAATAACCATTACAATTCTAAATTATGTATAAATATATTAAATGTCAGGTATTTTTACTACTATGTGGATATATTTATTTAGTTGTAATGCATGCTCTACACATATTAAATAATAGTCCGGGACTCTTGAATTTTGTGGGTACAATTTAGGATATATAAATTCGATTGCTAAGGAGACAAATATAAAAGAGGTTAAGAAGGAGAAGAGAACAGAGGAACATCGCTTGGTTTCTATTTAAACAGAATAATATATGTATGAAACACTAATTTTCATTTGCTCATAGATATCCAGAGTTATGATTGAGGGAACATATCTGGTATTCTTGTTCACAGAATCCCAGTATGGTACAAGGTAGCCCAATGGCTTTCTTTCTTCTTGTATATATAAGATTAGCATTAATAAATACAACTGATGACTTTGTTTAATTCTCTTTACTTTCCCATGGCTCAGCACTTAACATTGTACCTGAATCATTGTTATGTGCTCCTTTTGTTTTAATTGACAATGTATTCTTCTCTCATACAAGACATCCCATCCACAATTTCCCATTTGTCCACTCATCTAACTCTCCCTTACCTCTCCTTTCCTTATTATCCACACCCATTGTGTTTTTGTTCAGCAAAGAACAGGCTTCTAAGATACAACAACCAAGCACAATGAAACAAAAGGTAAAAGTTTTCACACCAAGGTCAGACAAAACAACCCAACAGGAGGAAAACAGTTCCAAAACTCAGAAAAGGACATCCTTGTTCCCACTATGTAGGTGGGCTTTGAGGGCTCCCAGTGCTCAAGCTCTGCCCAGCAAGGAGGAGTCTTCTGGTTTCCCTTGTATCAGGATGTAGAACTCTCAGTTTCTTCTTCAGCCCCATATTTGCCTTTGTGCTGCTATGCTTACTGCCGTGATGATAATGCACTAGATCTCTGAAACTGTAAGCCAACCTTAAATGATTGTATTCTTTTATAAGGTTCTGTTAGCCATGGTATTTCTTCACAGCAATAAATAGCTAATACAATAGCAATGTACACAGTATATTTTAATGTACAGTTGACTGTAATAATTTGTCTTATTTAGAAATTGCTTTTCTGAAAAAATGTCTGATCTATAAAAAAAATGAACCTATTGTCAAACCATGCAACAAATCTAGTAAAATAAGTCCTAATGTCATTTACAAGTGTATGCAAAATCTGTGTTCCTACTGTGTATGCAGCTTGTTTAAATTTAACTTGTCTTTAAGAAAACAAAGTAACCATCCTTACTGTGTCTTAGTCTTCCCATGTAATCTACTTTTACAAGCTAAGAAAATATCTTAAATTATTTATTTCTTCACGACCGAACACAGGACACAGAATAATGTGTGTGTGTGTGTGTGTGTGTGTGTGTGTGTGTGTGTGTGTGTGTGTGTCTGTGGGTCTGTGTGGATAGGTTGGAATCCATCTTGAAGAAGGCAATAATCCACCATTAATTTTGGAAGAAACATGAGATTATAAATTAATGACATCTGTTTGGGGTATTTGAGTGCTATTTAGGGTCAGTCGTAGTCAGTAAAGTACCATTCTTTTATAAATTTAAAATATTTTTTCTTTATAAAAATAGTTCTTTTTCTTTATGTTGGGGAAGTTTTCTACAATTTTGTTGAAAATATTTTCTGGAGGACATCATGAATTTTGCAGGCAAATGGATGGAACTAGAAAATATAATCCTGAGTGAGGTAACCTAGACCCAAAAGGACATGCATGGTATGTACTCACTGATAAGTGGATATTATTCAAAAAGTTCAGAATACCAATGACATAACTCACAGACCATAGGAAGCTTACCAAGAAGGAAGGCCAAAGTGTGGGTACTATAGAAAGGGAACACAATAATCATGGGAACAGAAGGAGGGAGGGATCTGGGCAGAAGAGGGGAATGGAGAGTGGAAAAGTGAAAAGGGAGGTCAGGATGATGTATGGGGTGAGACAAGAGAGATGCCCTGAATGAACTGAAATGTGCAGCAGTTGGGAGTAGGCAGCAGCAGGAATCTCTAACAAGTCCCAGATACCCGTGATGGGAGAGACTACCAGGACTCAATGAGGATAACTTTAGATAAAATGCTCAACATTTTGAAGAAGAATCCAGAAGAGACCACCTCCAATAGATAGACATGACCCCCAGTTTGAGCCAGGGGGGGCACTCACCCATCTTCAAAAATTTGAACAATAGAATTGTTCCTGTCTAAAGGAAATGCAGGGACAAAAATGGAGCAGAACTGAAACACGACTCTGTGACTAACCCAACTTGGGATCCATCCCATGCACACGCTCCAAATCCTGACAGTATTTATGAAGCCATAATGTGAGTGCAGACTGGAATCTGGCATGGCTGTCTTCTGAGAAGCCAAACTAGCAACTGACTCCGACAAATGCAGATACTTACAGCTATCCATTGGATTGAGGTGAGGGACTAATATGGAACAGTTAAAGGAAGAACTGAAGGAGCGAATTTGCAAACCCTTAAGAAGAACAATAGTGTCACATAACCCAGACTCCCCAGAACTCCCACAGGCTAAGCCAAAAACCAAGGAGCATACATGGGCTGGTCCATGGTCTCTAGCCCATGTGTAGCAGAGAAATGCCTTATATGGACTCAGAGGGAGAGGATGAGTCCTGTGGAAACTTGATATGCCATGGAAGAGGGATACAGCTGAGGTTGGGGGGGGATTGTGTGGGTGGGTGAGAATTGGGGGAGAGAGATTGGGTGAAGAACTCAGGGAGGGGTGTGCAGGAAGGGGCACATCTTTAGAATGTAAATAAATAAAACATTTTTATCAAAGTTATACTGTGTAATATTTAATTTCCTTTGACTTTGGGGTATGAGATACTCATACAGAGCAAGAGTTGCAGCATGATGTCTTTGTGGAGGTTATAATTTGGTGTACCATAATGCATTCGTAATGAAACTTCATAACAATGAAAAACAGCAGTGCATATTTCTCTTATAATAGGCATGTATTGCAACTGTATAGATATAATAAAAAATTAACCACAGATGGGTAAATATGTTTGGGTTTTTATTGTGAATGAAGAAAACAGGTGTATCCTACACTAACCATATTTAGTGTCTTGTATTGTGTAGAGGGCAATCTGAAAATTAAATATTTAATAACACTTGAATATTATACCTATTTAAGAATAGAACATGTATATTAAAAACTTCAAATGAAAGCTAAATAAGAATAATTAAGTCATAAAAGTATTATAATCTAGATAAAAAAGAATGTTCTATAATGAAAAAGTAAATGTAAGAGCAGAAGGAAATGAAATGCTTAAGAATTTCACTGATATAATATCAAAATATTATAAATGTAAGCTAAAAAGATGGAAAATAATTTTCAAATAAGTCAAAGACTACTGTGATTTCATTCTTGTTTGAAACTTAAAGAGACTCAAGGCTAATATTTTCAACTTTATCATGTGGTTAATATTTTAATTTAAAATGCTGTCCAGAAAAGTTTTCTTTTCTGTCAATTCTATAATTTAAGGAAATTTTACAATAATAATATCTAATTTAACATATTGTTTAAAGCCAATACTATTATCTCTTTGGATTTATGCTATAAAGAAACCAAGTATTTATTTAGATATCAAAGATGAAACATAATGGATCTTAAAGTAGTTCATCTATATTTGATTTCTTGTTTATTTATTTGAAAGTCGTTTCCTAAAACAAGAATGAAAATTTCCTTTGCCTAATTTGTGAACTTGTAAAGCAAGTAAATACTTCATAAAAATAATGTAAAAATTACCAGAAGCTGAGTGCATAGGAAGGTGAGAAGTTGGGTGAAGAGGAAGAATATTATCAAAACATATTGCGCATTTTTTCCAAAGAAAAAATAAACAATATTTTTATGAAAAATAAGAACTGAATTAAAATTTTATAAGAATATTTTATATTCTAGTTGAATAAAAATATTTCTACTAATAAAGCAAAATAATATAATTTACAAACATTTTAATAATAATATAAACAAAAAGGAGAGTTTAGATCAAGAATGAAATAAATGGACATTTAAATAAGTGCATGAAAAACATTAAGTATAATTTAACATATCTTAATATTGGCTCTAAAGATCAAACTCAGAGTCTTACTCATGCTAAGTGAATGATAAACTGTTGAGCCATATTTTTAGTCAGGAGATTGAAAATTAGTAAAGTATATTGGCATAGGAATTTAGAATTTTCCATAATATTTCTCTAGTAGCAAAAGTAGGTAAATTTGGGAAATGGTTTGCCACATGTGGTTTCCTCAATACAGACCATATTACTGAGAAAATTATAAATTTTAAAACATTTGCTTATAAATATGAATTTTTAAAAATTTATCAGATTTTTTTCATAAAAATATTTTTCTCAGTGAGATTTATTTGTGTATCTCTATTAACATATTCTATAAAGTTTAACTGTGTAATTACATATTACTTCCTGCATATAAATTGTAAACTAGGGAAAAGAAATATTACATATTTTTGTTTTCCTAACCATTATATTATGGGAAATGGTAGGTTCTCAGGAAATGGTAATTCACTGGGTGAGTCACAGTGCCAACTGTAACATGAATGACAAATACCTAATGATAATACCCTGGAGGCTTTATGCTCAGACATGAATTGTGGCATATAAATAACATCTAACAGATTCAATTTTTAATAGCTAGTAAATAGGCTCAAGGGGTAAGATTTGCATTGTTAATTGTGGATGAACTATTAAAACCCTTTTAGTGAAATTATTTAAAAAATTGAGTTCCGTTTTGTAATAATTATTTTAACATTAATAGTCTCAGCTTAATTGAGCATAGAACTTAATCACAGAATAAATATACCATAAGAAATATTAATATAACTGAAAAATAAGTATAGCGACTGTGCTTAATTCTATAAGGATAAGGCAAAAGTGATATTTAACTCAATAATTTATAATTTACATAAGGTGATAATCACTTTGAAGTTCTATGTTATAGGAACATTTATTACAATGTAATTTGTTTATCTCTCTATATAATTTAAATCCTCAATTTTTGAAAAAAATAAAGATGTATGTTCTTTCACTTGATTACAATGTGTAGCAAAAGTTAATTTTCTTTCTAACATATAGCATTCATTCATAAACTAGTATCATTGGATTTGCTCTTACTTCAGTAATTACTTTCTGTGAATCTTATGATAAATTAAGTCGAGTGAAGCCACAGATATTGGACAAGACCCTAGAATCCCCCAGTAGGCAATTTATTGCCAGTATGATCCAAACTACATCCTAAGTGTTTGTCCTGATAGACACAGATAAGAGTGGTCCTCATTTTACATCAAGGGAAATTCTCAATGTAATGTGTACCAGTAGAAACCATCACAAACAAAACCAAACAAAACACCAACAACCACTGCCAACAACAACAAATACCAACCAACCATCTAAACTAACAAACAAACTAGAACTAGTTAAAAAAGGTGAGATGTAGGACCCAATCACAAAGGAACCTTCTGTAATACTCTTCCTGTTAATAAGGTTTGGGGATTGTTGTGGAAGAGGGGATAGAACGATGATATGAGACAGAAGAGACAATACATCCTGCAGTTCACTGTAAGACTGTGTTTCCTAGAAATGTCAGAAGCTACACCTGTAAAGTCTCACCAGCATGGCTGCCTAAACATGAACCAAATAAGGACAACATGAGTACACATGTTAGCACAGATGGAGAAAAGCTTACTAGGCTTCAATCCTACATAAGGAACCACAAGCAACGCTGTGGAATGCTGAGAGTGAGGTCTCTTCAGTGCTCCCCAGTGAAGAACACACGCATTGGTTAACCAATACTAAATGGACTTCTGTGAAAACACTTACATAGAAATAACATTATACAGACTGACCTATCTTTGTATATTTAAGATTACAAGCAAATGTGCATGCATACACAGGCATGAAACAATGTTTTTTTTAAAAAGTGTGATATTTTTTAAGAGAGCAAAAGGGGTAAATAGTGCTTTGAGGAAGAGAACATAGGGGGTTTAAAACTGTTGTGTTATAATCTCAAAAATTAGAAAAATAAATTAAATGTAGAGATTGGTAGTGTAACCATCATAGGTTTGTACCTTCATGTCCACTGGTATTTGGTTAAGGGTTTTGGTTTGGTTTATATCTTGTCTTTTAACTCTATCTTAAGTACCAATATGAAGATTGATATTCATGGATCATTGGATGTCAGTATGCGAAAAGAAGTGCCTTGAAAAGCACTGATGTTTATTGATAAGATAAGGGAAGAAAGATTGCTGTGTTTCAGGAGTCATAGAGCATCTCTCCTAAGAAAAGACAAAGAATTCTGGATGGTTCTAGAATTCAGTTGAATAGCTGGAGATATGCAAATTCGTGTTCCTCAGACAGATTTTTTTCAGCTGAAATTGATGTGTTGATCAGTGCTGAAAAGGAATGATTATTAAACACAATTCCCTTGGGAAATTAAAATTCAAATAGTGACTTCGAGTTCCTTGCCACTACAGAGCATCTGCTCCTGGAATGGCAGTGTTTCTGTAAACAGCAACAAAACTAGATAAAGCAGTATAGATTGCCTCTTGAACATCACAGGGCTGTGCAAGTTATAAGTGTAAAGTATGAGGTGACTTCTCCTGGAGGCTAGTTTCCAAACAGCATAACAGACAAACACATTTCGAATGAACAGTGTTACAGTGCTGGCCAGAAAAATCAGGTCCAGCTTGAATAAGTTACATAGAAATTCAATAAGGTCAGACAGCTGGAATTCTGCAGGATGCATCATAGGAACTATTCACAGAGTAGGTGTCCCCTAGAAAGTTTCTGCTTTAGGGTAAGAAAGAAGAAAGATTCCAAAAGTTCAAAAGGCTATTAGAAAGTTTTTATTAGTAAAAACCTTAAGCATTCAGATAAAATCATTTATATCCTAAAAAACAAAAAAAAATCCTATTTCAGCCAACTTCAGAAACGTAAGAATAAAGCCCACATGATAATGACTACCAGAGTAAATATCTAAGCTTTTTTTTTTTTCCCTCTCTCTCTCTTACTTGGGTGGCTGGAACTCCATATGTGAAGAGGGCTGGCCTTAAACTCACAAAGATCTACTTGCATCTTCTTATTGAGCACTGAGATCAAAGATTCACATTGTGTTACATGTATAATCTTTAGCTATTTCCAAGAAAAATAAAGCAAAACTCTTTGCAATACATTTTTTAAAGAAATTTCCTTCATAAGGTGAAAATATTACAATTAAATGACAGTGATAGCTAATATTAAAAATAAATTTTAATAAAATGCTATTATTTACTAAGTATATGATAATGTATAAAAACTTTAAATATTTATTATATTTACATAAAATTTTAACTAAAATGCATAATTTGAGAACAAAAGAAAATTTTAGAAATAAAATCACAATTGAAATGAAAAGAATTATACTACTCAACAAAATATAAAATAACACATAAAATACCCACTTTTGAATTTATAGAAATGTCATTACAGAGAAATAAATAGTACATATTTTTTTTAAAATCGGGGAAATTTTGGATATATATATATATATATATATATA
>NC_034597.1:81550501-81603467 GCF_900095145.1 Mus pahari | reverse complement strand
CCAACTAAAGCTCCTTTCTCTGTGATAACTCCAGCTGTGTCAAGTTGACACAAAACTATCCAGTACAACAGAGAAAATATTGGAAGCTTGAACCACAAGACTTCTGTCTACTAAATAAGATCACCATCTAATGAAGTAAATTTATAAAATATATATTAAGGCTTATAACAAATGTAGCATTGAAAAGTTAGTAGTACAAATGGAAACAAATTAAATTTGAATTTAAGATTATTTTAAACATCTAAAAATAACATATCATCAATAAGACGTGTTATATCACATATCTTGTTAGAATTCTGATTTTATATTTTCTCCTATGATAATGTCACTTTGGATTGACCTTAATTATTGTAAACATAATGTAATATATTTAATATTTATATTAAAATCATAATGCTTATATCATTTATCATAGTCACTATTCCAGGTATTTATCATTTATTTTGACTAGTGCATTCAAAGTTCTCTTTTAGTATATTTAAAAATATGCAGTTTGCTCTTGCTTACCCTTTTCTCTCAAGTTTTCTTTAACACTAATATCCCTATACTCAGGTAACTATGTTTTTTACTTTAAACCACATTATAATTCTCAATGTCTTTAGAGTAGATATGAATATAAAGTAAGTCAACCACAACAGTAAATAAATTATAACCTAAAATCAAAATAATAAATTAGTAAAATATACAAATAAAAATAGAAAACAATTGGTAAGTTTATATTCTTATAATCAATACCAAAAGTTTCAATAAATACAAGTGTCCAAAATAATATACTCACAAGACAGAAATTAGATGGATTAAAACACAAGAAGTGAAAATTGTCAGGGCCATGCAAGAGGAACATCATGCATCCTAGAAATGTAAGGTTGGTTCAGTATGCCAAAATCCAATAGTGTAATCCACTATATATACAAGCACAAAGGAAAAAAAATATGATCATCCCATTGAATGCTGAAACATCATTTGACAAAATACAACACCTCTTCATGCTAAAAGTATTGGAGAGATCAGGAGTTGAAGGCCCTTAGCTAAACATAATAAAAGCAATATATAGAAAAGCAACAGCCAGTATCAAATTAAATGGTGAGATACTTGAAGCAATCCCACCAAAATCAGGGACATGACAAGGCTGCCAACTTTCCCCATGTCTATTCAATATAGTATTCAAAGTTCCTGCTAGACCAATATAACAATAAAAGAAGATCAAAGGAACACAAATTGGCAAAAAAGACACCAAGGTATCACTATTTGCAGGTTATATGATACTATGCATAAGTGACCTCAAAAATTCTAACAGAGAACGTGTATATGCACAGCCATCAAACAACTTCAACAAAGTAGCTGGATATAAAATTAACTTTAACAAACCAATAGCCTTCCTTTATACAAATGATAAATGGGCTGAGAAAGAAAATAGTGAAACACATACTTCATAAGAATAAAATTCAAATTAGTCATTATTCATAATTCTACAGGGAAAGTCTGCAAGGTCACAATATCAGACATTCAGAAATTTAGTTAAGCACTTTTTTCCTGTCCCAAACTAGGCTTTTGATGTCATAATGCAGTATTGATAACCTGCATGACAAACCACTGAAGTTAGGTAGACACTAAGGGACTAGGAAGACAGATGATCCTAGGTACGGGCTATGCAATAGATAGTTATGGACAGACGAGAGAGGATTGAAATGGGATCAAGGAGGAATAGGAAGGTAAAACGGAAATGAGGGATAGAATATGGGAAGAAACAGATAAAATTAAAGACCTTTTCGTGATAGCATGGAAACCTAATACAGTAGAAGCATCCTGAAATGTGTACACATATGGGGTGGGGGAGATCTAAATGAAACCACTAAATAATGGGAAAGATAGAGCCCCAGATAGACAACTCTTGTCACCAAATGAAGCTTCCAGTATCTGGAATGGATTACATTGTCTTAAGTTGTTGACTGAAGGTTCACATGAGAATCCCCAAACAAGCCACCCTGTTGCTGAAGATATGGATGCTATCCCCATGATGAAGACAGTCCTTACACAGCTTATTGAACATGGATAAGTCAAGCTGGAGTCTTTCTGTTTTTCTTATCCCTACAGGTGGGTATTACCCCCCCCCCCAAAAAAAAAACCAAAACCAAACAGAAACAAACAAACAAACAAACAAAAAAGCCCCCTTGGATCAGCAATGTAGTCTATCTCGTATGATATAATAGAGTTATATTAAGGCAAGAGTTGAATATCTGTTTTGACTTAAGGTCATCACTACAAGATGGACCCACACAGAATGCTATTTGTGTGACCAAGAACTTGATACTTGATAACTCAGGAATATAGGGGAAAACCAAATGCTACTGTTCTACTAAAGGAACATAGCATAAAATGTCTCCTAAAGTCAATCTGCTAAACTCAGATCAGTGTCTTGCATAGTCATCATCAAAGCAGCTTCCTCCTACAGCAGATGGACAGAAATACAGAGATCCACAGTCAGACAACCTGCAGTGAATGAGAGACTTGTCAACATTCAGCCCTAAATAGTAAGTCTTCATCAAATCCATCTGCAAAGAGTAGAGAGCAAGAGTACAAGAGCCAGAGGGAATGTAGGTCACCAAGGAAAGGAGACTTCCAAACACAATAGCACTGTGCCATTTATGAACTCACAGAGACTAGGGCTGTAAACACAGGGTTGAGTAGGTCTTCACAAGATGTAGTCCTAGAACTAAAAGAAGTAGTACACACGCCCTGATAGAAGCTCTCTCCAATTGATAACCACTTGCAAATAAAAAATTAGTTTTCCCCAAGGGAGTCTCACCATGGAAGCAAACTACTTTTTCTTAAAAAAGACTTACTTATTTCATATATGGGGGTACATTGTTGTTGTCTTCAGATACATCAAAATAGGGCATC
Organism: Mus pahari; assembly: GCF_900095145.1. Classification (NCBI taxonomy): domain Eukaryota; kingdom Metazoa; phylum Chordata; class Mammalia; order Rodentia; family Muridae; genus Mus; species Mus pahari. Next base: position 81,600,566 of record NC_034597.1, on the reverse strand, counting down.
GGACCCATTGCAGATGGTTGTGAGCCACCATGTGGTTGCTGGGAATTGAACTCAGGACCTCTGGAAGAGCGGTCAGTGCTCTTAATCACTGATCCATCTCTCCACCCCGGAAGCAAACTACTTTTAAGGGTAATTTTCATGTCCCAGCAGCACATGGCAAAAAGTAAAAGAATTCAATGGCATTTTAAGGGTTTCTTCATTGTTGTTGTTATTATATGTGTCTCATAATGTTTTTACACTTTATTTTCTTTTAAAAATATATCTTTATTTATTTAATTTTCAGTATTTCCTCTACTGATCCTTTGCATAGAAATTATGGCATCTAGATATGTGTTTTCGTTGGATGTCCGAGTGTGCAAATGAGTGGGTCTCTGAATCCATACATGTTTCTTGGGCTTTTGTCCCCTTATGTTTGTTTGTTTACTGTTCTAAAATGCTTGCTTTTGTTTAACTTATTTTATTTCATTTCAATACTATTTTTTAAATGGCATTGTTTTCTAATGATAAACAGAAAGGGGTAGATATGGATTGGATGAGATGTTGTAAGGAACTGGAAAATGTATAAGGAGAAAAATAGTAGAAAAAAAAAGATATTGTATGAAAACAATAATAATAATAATATTCTGTATTTATCCAGAAAAGCTGTATATTAACACTTTAATATTAGGGTAGTGGTGGTGGAAGACCAAAGAAAATTCAGTAAGTAAAATTTTAATAGATAAAGAAATTTCTTAATGCAAAAGTTTCCCAAACATCTCAAGCAACCATCTTTTACCTTTTACTTTTCATTTCTTTTGGTTTGTGATATATCTATAAACATATGATATGCAAATGTAATGAATCACAAGGATATAAATTATCTACTAAATGAAATAAATAAATTTACTTTTCTAGCCTGTAGTGCTGAAAGAGGAAGTTAATAACCTGACAGGAAAAATAGACTAGTTAATAGAAATGTAAGTTAAAATGAATGCTTAATTGAGTTGTATTTCAGAGATGGTTCCATGCTTCAAATTTAGATCTTGAAAAGATGAAGTGCTTACTATGCAATTATTTTGATGCTATTTAAATCATGATATCTAAGTATGTGCCAGTGCTAAAATAAGATACATAAATATTTGCGTGTATGTGAAAATTTCATGTGTCAGTTACATTGGATTTCAGATAAGACAGAACTATGAAATTTATTTCAGACCTTTCAAGGTCATTGATGTCAAGAATTTATTTCTAATGAGAGAATTAGAGTATTGCATGATTTGGTCAATTAACAAATTTTGGCAAATGGAACTAAAATTCTTAAAAGTACAGATAAATATACACTGTTCTTTTATCTTGAGAAATTCCATTTCCCATCATCATATTTTCCCAATGTATATTTAAAATTGACCTGTCCAGCAGCAGCAGCCACAGCATCAGGCAAAGTGAATTCGTACAGCTTTCTTCTTGGTCTTATTTTTTCCTGCCTGCTTTGCAGAATACTAAAATAATCCATACTATTCCAATGGCATATATCTTCTACCATCCTGATAAAATTTAGAGAAATATAATGGCTGGACATCAAAGCAATTTGGAAGTAGAAATGTTAGAGAGCAATAGAGAATGAGTTAGCTGTGAAAATAAACATTAAATGATGTTCACTGAACAGAATGCAGCAAACTCAGCAATTGAAACCTTTACACAGAGTCATTTTTGATAACTAACATTTCCAATCCAAGAGAAAGAACTCTGGAAACAGATTGAAATGTTTAAATTCTAAAATATTTCATTAATTATTTCAGTGACTTTGGGCAATTCCTCTAAGTATGCTATTAATTGTATAACACAATAGTGTCAATATGATAATTTAATGAATATATACATCATGTAATAATTAAATCAAGGTAGTTTTAACATTTTCATCTCCTTACATCTAAAATAAATATCATTTATTAACCATACATATTTATGAAGTATAGTGAACTTTTTAAAACTGCTTATAATATGAATTGAGGAAATTTTAGTGGCCAACTGTGGGATGGTGGGCTGTGCACAGACAACCTGATCCCTGGTTGAGCAAATGTCTGGAGCCACAGTGACCTGATGGGTGGTGACTTCCACCTGCATGGGAAGGCAGGTGTTTAGCCATTGCCTCCTGGGTACCTGGCTCCTGTCAAGTAGCTATAGCCTCCCACAGCACCCCTGCAGAGGGGTATGTGGCCATCAGTCACCTAGGAGCAGTACAAAGCCCTCCCACATGCAAATAAGGTCTCCCCAAAGCTCTTGGACCAAACCAATGAGAAGTACCAGTTGTCAATCCCTGACCACCACAAAAGTGTGTATAAGAATCCTATCAGGAAGGATTAGGAGTGTGCAAGAACTACTCTGTTGTCTGAGCCTTCTGTCCAAAGAGCTGTAACACTTGGTTAGAAGTCTGCTCTCCTGGACCAGAGATCTCCGTGGAAAGCTTCTGGCACACAAGGCCAGCAGACAACACTTTTATCAGTATCAATCTTCTCAGCGTTTTTTTCAGCATCTCCAAGCCCATATCCACTGACTTTGAATAAATATAAACTGCTACTTTGAACTGTAATCACCCTATGTTGCTAAGAATCTTTAGAAGTCATTAAATCTGGATTCAAAAATTTTCCAACTTGAAAAATATGAAATGATAATTACACTAAAATATTCCCAATGTGTTACAAGGCCTCCTGACATTTTTATTATAAAAGCTGTTTATAGTCATATCAAGTAACTTTAATAAAGATTATTAAGTATTTGTCTAGGGTTCAAAGTAGTCTTTACAGTAAAAAGGAATTGTCAAGTACATAAATCTTTCGCTTTAGACTTGTGTTAGCCATATGAATAAAAGATATACGTATGAAAAGTAAATTGAAGCCTATTTAGAGACGATGTTTACAAATAAAATTGAATGTTTTGATAGTGTTGTATTTTAAGGTGTTCCAATCATATATGAAAGATTATTTTCACAGATGTTTTATTTACTTTTCACCATAGTAAAATAGCAATGGCAACATGATAATATGCTTTGAATAACTATGCAACAGATATAACTTTAGTTTTATTTCTATGTTTATACCTCTGTGTGTCTTTCTTTCTTTGGCTTTCTCTCTCTATTTTTCTCTGTTCGTATGTGCATGCATGTGTGTGGGTGTTTGTGTCTGTTTGTCTGTCTGTCCCACAACCCCAAAGATCTGCCTGTCTTGTCAATGATGGACAGAGAGACTGTAGGTTTCTCCCATTCTTAGTAGAGTTCCTAAATGAGAGAAAACACTGTCACATTCTTTCTACCTATTTTAAATTAGGTTAACCCACATTCATATTTTCATCTAGTTATTCAGTAAGAATAAAGCTTGATACCTATTTTGTATAGTTTGTTAAATTAGCAGATTATAACTGCTTAAAAAATGCATTTCAGCATAACATTTTCATACTTGTAACTAACCATTTAGACCTCCCTGTTTTTTCTTCCTTTATCATGGTGTTCTAGTGGTGTGCTCAATGTCCTACTTCCACCTGACTTGAATCAACAGCATCCTAATTTTCCTGCTTAGTCCAAAGCTTTGCCTTTCTCTACATTTTAAAATGCTCGAATTGACAACAGTGAGTTCTCGGTATTACTGTCTCTGGATTACTCCTGTCCTTCTGTGCCTTTTGGTTATCCCTATCACTCAGAACACGGAGAGCACAAATGGCATACTAATGAAGGTTTAACTTGCACCATATGTGAATAATTAACTTCATGATTAATATAGCAGGTGTCTCTGTTCTGAATACTGTATCAATTGGTATACCTCTTTCAATGGTTATTATTAACTCAGAGTTTGATCATCTGGAAGGTCCTTGGTTATAAGACCCAAACTTAGATTCTTCACAATGAATATCTTGCATACAAATAGAATATGTGTTATAGGGTATGTTTTGAAAACCACTCCCAAAATATTTGACTGAGAATTGTAAATATACATAAATGGAGTGCAATATTTGATATTTTCATTACATATGAAAAATTACTCAGTAAGTCAATTTATAAAGTTGACACTGAAATAAGGATATTTATTATTATTATTATTATTATTAATTAATAATAATTGTTATTTTTGATGGGTATAGAATAGTGATTTGTCTAAAAGTTAAGGTGGTTTATTGTTGTTTGGGTATGTAATTTGTATACCCAGTCAGCTACTTCAAGCCAACATTGATTTATTGTAACAAAAAATACCTAAAACAATTATTTTGACCCTGCTGAGAATATTAAGATTCCTGATGAATGTAAATGTTAAACCTCTAGTGAGTTCTCCATGGGAGAAATAAAGTGAATTTCCTTAAAATAAAAGCCAGGCACTGCTGGGGACTGCTTTTCTGTCAACTTGGCTAAATTTGTTAAGTCAAATTTAGTGAATAAGGAACAAAAACTAGCAGGTGGTTAAAAAATTGTTTCAAATAATGAATTGCATGTAATCTTGAAACATGTTAACATAATTAAGGTAAATTTTGTTAATATTTGTAATCATTCAAATATGAGCTTCTTGCCAAATCAGGTTTGCCTTTTCTACTGCTCAGACTACTCGGAAAATGAGTTGGGAAGGGTTTTTTTTTTAATATAGAAAGAATTAATGTTTAATTTAAAGCTAATAAAAATTCAAATTGATGAATAAATGACTAAATAGAATAACTGTGTCAACTTACTGGGAAATTTTAAAGAACAGCTTAAGTTCACACTAACATTCTGTAACATAGGATGCTTCTTCAAAACCCAAACATCCTTTTGTTTTATCAAGAACTTTAGTGAAATATTTTGATAAAAGAAGAGGTAACATGCTGACTATGAGTTTTGCTCTAATATTTCCATGAAAAGAAACCTTTTAAGTGGCTTTGATTTGCTCTCCAGATAAGACAATACACATTAGTATATTCTTCATGAAGAATAGGTGTTGGGTTTGCTAACAAAAAGCCTAAAATATTTAGCAGTACTTTTGCTTTAAATTAAGATTTTATGCCATTCTTTCATATTTGCAACCCCTGAAGACAAAGAATGAAGAAAAATGTAATTCTATGAACTGGTTGTCATTTTAGGTGAGAACAAGGCTTGTCTCTCTAGTACAGCCATGCTATAGTCAACTAATACCAATGTCTTCAGAACATCATACTGGTTTTCAGTTAGCAGATAGCGGAAAACACAAAGCACACAGCAGAATAAATCTTAAAACCGATTCTTGGAACATTTGCCTTAGTTTTTATCTTCTCTATCCAATATAAAAAATAATTGTGGTCACATGATTTTTATTAATTGGTACGTAACCATCCCATACTTCTATTTTGTGGAATTTTAAAATATGAAACCAGATATTTTACAGTTTACATCCTGGGATGAATCCTGAGGTAGAAGTTCATTGGGATAGATATAATATGTAGGAATATACACAGAGACTGCAAATAAAAATGAGAACATAAAAATTATCTCTATAAAATAGATATAGATATGTTGTGCTAGAAAGCATCTTTATTGCTAGTTTCCAAAATATGGAAACATGAAAAATATATGATGACGTGTAGAGATAGATACATGTGGATTTTTAGAAGTTTTTTTTATTACTTGGTAAGAAGTAATAAATATTTGATAATATATATTAAAAATAACATATAATAATTCAAAGAAACTCATAATCATGTATATCTGTAAATAAGATCAATACTTATAAAGGTAAAAATCATCTTTTACCATTTGTAAGTGTTAAATTCTACAAGCTCATAAATTACTTAATTAAACTTTCTTGACCAAGTTAGGGAATTAATTAGAGAATTTGGAGAATTAGTAACTTCTATTTCTGGTCACCTATAAGTTTTTATATATTCTAAAGTAATACTGAAAAAAATTAATATCAAAGAATGCTGTGTGTGTTTCAGGTGCCACATTAAGAAGGAATCTGACAGAAGATTCTGCATCACACTCTGCATGAGGCACTGTAGCTAATGCACTGAAAAACAGGGGACTTTTTTCAGGGGAAGACTATTTTGGTTTGTAAGTAAGTAGTAATTAAATGGTAAGGGGAGAAGAGAGTATTTGCATAGTTAGTACTGACCATGTCCACACAAGCAGATCATAAGACATGGAAAAAAATCATTGTCAAGGAATTTGATCTGAATTTTGAATCAATTCTAAGAATCCCAGTGATGATGTAACACAATGGTGGAGTTAAACAAAGCTTTAGATAAGTTAATAAAACATAATTTCATATAGTTTTCAAGATTTCCAGGGAAGTTCTTCTTACTGTCCCTCCCTCCCACCCTCCCTCTTTTCCTTATCCTTCTCTTGCTCTTTTTCTTGCTCTCTAGCTCCCTCCTCCCTGAACTACTTCAGCTAAAAATGTTTTGTGAATAGCGAATTAGATGATGCATTGGAAATCACTTTCTCCTGTTTATAAGATGCCCAAATGAAACTCACAGTTTTCAATATTCGATTTCTATTATTTTCAATTATTTAAGAGCTATTTTATTAATTGGTATTTGTTATCTCATGTGTTATGACAATACATTTAGATCATATTTAACATCATCTCTCACTCCAATTCTTCCAATTCCTCCTCCTAAGTTTACTTAGCCTTCTCTCTCATGCTTTTTGACTTTTACTTTTTAAAATGTACCATGACCTTTTACGATCTGTCTTGTGTACAGAAGTACAAATAACTCCCCACTATATCATATGCCAGCAACCTGAGGCCTCACTACTGAAGAAACCTGACTATATCTCTCTTACTGTGGCTGTCAACTGTCCATGATTCCTCAGGTAAGTGTGAGGCCCAGTCTGACTTGATGTTGTGCAGTTATTGTTTCCATCAAATAGAGCTACGTGGGCTCATGGATACAATTGCTGTGTCATGTCTAGGAGACATTATTTTCCAGGAATCTTCTTCATTGCATCTGATTATTACATGATGTATCATGAGACTTGAGTGCAGTAGAAGGTGTGATATAGACATCCAGTTGAGGGATGTGTATTGTACTGTAACTTATTCTCTGTGCTTTGACTAGGTATAAGTCTCATTTTATGTTTAAACCAGTATCCATTAAACAAAGATGATTGTCTGATGAGTGGTTGAATTACCATAGTCTCTGGGTATAGGGATAACTATGTCGAAGGCAATTTAACGCTATGTTGTTTTACCAAAAGATTAGTAGTAGGGCATATAAAAACCCAAGGCACAGGTTCTTAGTCAGGTTTAAAGTACTAGGAATGAGTTCTGTCTGGTAGAGATGTTCCTAAGTCAAATTATTAACAGTTGAGTCAGCCATGGTGCCATTTAATGACTTAGCATATATTGATAAGAAACTCATTATTGTAGTTTGCAGAGTTTATACCTAGGTAAGATAATTGATGACTCTTTTCCCAGGGCATCCTGTACAACACCTTCTGCCACTGACCTGGAAGACTAGGTAGAAAAGTTCCTAGTTAGTACCTGCTTGACTTTTCCATACACAGTAACCAAAGTCTGTGGTATAGGCTTTAATAGGGCATTATCAGACAGATCTGAACAATTAACATTAAACCAAGAAGAGAATAAGAAATTAAACAGACTCAAAATGTAAAAGTAGTTTGAAACTGTAGTAAATGTTTTGTTTTATATTTTCATAGTTTTAATCATTTTCGGGCATGGATTTGTTTCTTGTACTTGTTTGAAAATAATTATTTATCCAGGTGTACAACTCTGAAAATATTGTCACATATTTTCTAAAATAAAAGTTCTCTTAAAATATCCTAACACATAAAACTATACAAAATTAAATTCCATCACCGTGTTTCCAGATAACATTATATCTTGATGTGTCTTGATGAAAGGACTTGCAATCTTCATTTCTGAGACACGTCGACTCACAAACACATGATATTACAAGCACTTAATATACATTAAATCAGCAGACTTTAACAGGTCTTACATAATTTAAATATTCATTTAAAGACACTTTGGGCAATTTTGAAACCACTGGGTGTTGAATTCTTGTGTTCTTTTATTAAAAGCAACTTAGTATTCAATTATAGAACTTTAATCATCCAGTTTTGAAAGTTTGGAAGCTGTATTTAGATGCTAATGAATTTATAAATCATTGAGAAATGATTCAAGGAGAATGATAAAGTTTGAAATTATTACTAACCACAAATAGTGGGAAATTAGAGGCAGAGGAAAGATTAATATAAATGGTATTTAGATGATTACAACACTTTTGGGAAAAATAAATCAAGCACTGATTCATTTTCTGCACAAACAAATTCTAGATTAAATACTTTTTGCTTAAGTAACAAGAACCCTGAAACTGAAGAAAGTATGGATGAATACATTTGTATGGTAAATTCATACCTTCATGTAAATTGTATAAACTTACAGGGAAATCAAAATAAAAGGAAGTGCCAATGTCAAGCAGCCCATGTGCCAAAATGGACAATACTAAAAGTTAGCATAGAATACTGTGTTTTTATACATAACTGAGGACTTGTATCCTTATTCTATCAAATGGTTATAGAAACCATATAATCACCTTACAATCATATAAACACATACATGCACACACATACACCTGCCCACACATACAGTTGTGTTCTATGTTTATATTCAGACTCCTGAGAATGACAAAGCAGACAAAGAAAGAGGACACAGGAAGGAAGGCTAGCCTTAAGTTACCAGTTTCCCCATAAATGATAATAACATTTTTGGATGACATCACAATTTGTTTATAGCATACTTCAGTGTTTTGATAGAATAACTCCTCTTCAAAAAATATGTTCACAAAGGCAAAGAAAATTTTCTTGTTTTCACTTTCTTTTTTTAAATTCTGAGAGAAATTGATTGCCGTGTTTTTCATCAGTGATGACAAGGCTGACCCAATTCCAGTTGAAGTAAAGTATGACAGATATCATTAAAAAAAATAAAGTGATTAGCTAGAGCATATATATTCTCTCCAATTGCTCAAGTCATTCAGAAACATTGAGTAAATTGCAGATTATCTTTGTAAATGTTCATAACATAAAATATCAAGAAGTAAATCAAAATACAAGGATGACTGTAATTTATATTTGCTTAAGCTTTTTTTTACTTATATAAAAACCTCCACTCTTAATTATTAAAGATAGAGCTAAAAAGATTTCACTCCTCAAAAGTTTATACATTTATTGTTAATTTTCTATCATAAATATTTATAATAAAAGAATATGAAAATAAAAGGATATTACAGAATCTAAATATTTCTATTCTCTATATAACCTTATGCCCATCACGATGCCATTAGACTCAGATTTAGTGACTTAGAAGTTGAACTCTAGAGACAATAACAATTCTTCTCTTCTATGCTGTTGAAACAATTGGCTCACTCTGTAAAAAAAAATCATTCCTGTTTTCTCTGCCAACTTAATTGTTTTGGTTATTTTAATATTGCTTTCTTTCAACTTTCTGCTAATGAATTGTATACAGTCCGTATGAAAGGATTTCTTAGACAATAGAGTGCATCAAAGTTGGTTATCTTTCTTTGGGATCAAACACTATAGAGTCAATGATAAAATAGTATAAGGACGTGAAGTGGAGCTTGGGTAAACAAGACATTCTTCAGGTTATTTTTAAATTCAGCATTCATTACATTGCTTTTCTGCTAGTGTGACATTTTTTTAACATCCCTTTTCTCTAACCAGTTTTTTTTCCCTTGTTTCCACGATGTTCAGCTAGATAATAGGTCCCTTAGCAAGCAAAAGTGAAGTGGTACAAATATTAAAAGCATTCTGTGCCCTTTGAAAATATTATGAAAGTTACTGCACAGATGGGCTGAAAGTTTAATTACCTCTAAAGAAGAGTGTCAGAGTCATCACTGCTCTCACAACAACTGGAAATTTTGCAACCAAAATAAGCATCAGGAAATGACTCTGAGTGTGTATATCTAACACGGAGAAGAAACAGCTGCCACTCCATTTACAGCACCCTGACACTACCAGGACCTGGGAGGGCATAGCATGGAGATGGCACACAGGCCTCTTCTCAATCTGACATTTTCTAGGCTTTCTGCAAATTTGCCAGACTGAAAAAAAATATATGAAATTGACTAACAGGCTCCACATCAGATAACGCAGGTGTAAATGCTTCTGTTGTGTCTTGTTTTGTAATCATTGGGCTATAAAAGTTATACACTTGCATTTGGCAAACATTTTTATTATGGAGCTGAGAGTTACCTCCCATTTATATAAGAGTTGTATTACATATGTGAAATTATCAACTTTTTGTTCTGAATTATGAACATTAAGATATTTACAAGTAATAAAATAGTATTGAATAAACTTATGTAGAGTAACTAAGGATATAAGTCCCATTTTTGTCTCAGCTTCTTGACAAAATTTATGAGATGGATGACAAACTACTAAAGGATGGCAAAGTATCAAAATAACTTTCTATCACTCCTCATCACAGGAGGGTGAATGCATTAAATGAAACAGGAAATGAAAAGGGGCTGGAGAAATGGTTCAGCAGCAGTTCTTCAGAGGACTTACATTCAATTTCCAGTATACACACGGTGGCTTAAAATGGTCAGTACCTCCAATTCCAAGAAATTTGCCACCTCTTTCTGGCCTCTTTGTGTACTAGGTATGTGTGTGGTACACAGACTTAAATGCAGCCAAACCCGCATACACATAAAAATGTAAATAAAATAAAAAGTGTCTAAAGTTCATTTAGCCTTCTCTAGCCTTACCTTTCTCTATTCTCAGTAAAGTTCAGTCCATCCTTTTTGAGCTTAACATTATTAAAAATAATGGCAAACTATATACTTAAGGAGATTATTTTATCTCAAACATATAAAAGAAATGTAAGCACACTTGGAAATCGCTCTAAAATCTAAAAAATCCAACACATATAGAGCAGAGGACTTCCTGGTCTAGCCTCAGTGGGAGAAGTTGCACCTAATCCTGGAGAGATATGAGGCACCAGGGAGGGGAGAGGCCTGATGATGTGGGAGTATCCTGCCAGGCCTCCCTATTTCCTGTGGTCTCAAGTCTCTCAAGGGTTAGGTTCCCCTTCTCTCGTTGAGGACAAACCAGGCAGTCCTCTGCTGTATGTGCATCAGGGGCCTTGGACCAATTAGTGTATGTTGCCTGGTTGGTGGCTCAATGTCTTAGAGCTCTGGGGTCCAGGTTTGTTGACACTGCAGATCTTCTTATGGGGTTGTCTTCATCCTATGGGGTACCTGACTTCCGATCATTAGTTGGGTGTAAGTATCTGTTTCTGTCTGAGTCTGTTGCTTATTGGACCTCTCTGAAGGCAGCCATGTTAGGCTCTTATCTGTAAATACTTCATACCATCAGTAATAGTGTCAGGCGTTGGAGTCCCACCTTGAGATGGGTCCAAATTTGGGCCAGTAAGTGGGCCTCCTTTCCCTCGGTCTCTTTTCCATTTTTTTCTTGAGTTCTGTGGATAGTATCCTTGGTATTCTGTATGTTTTGGCAAATATACACATATTAATGAGTACATACCATGCATGTTCTTTTGGGCTGAGTTACCTCATACAGGATATTTTCTAGTTCCATCAATTTGCCTGCAAACCTCAGGATGTTCCCATTCTTAGTAGCTGAGTAGTATTCCAGTTTGTAAATGAACCACATTTTCTGTTTCCATTCTTCTGTTGTGGGACAACTGTGTTGTTTCCAGCTTCAAGCTATCATAAATAAAGCCACTATGTACATAGTGGAACATGTGCACCAGTGGCATGGTGGGACATCTAAGTGTATGCTCAAGAGTGATATAGCTGGGACTTCACATAGATATATTTCCAATTTTCTGAGGAACCTCCAGATTGATTTCCATAGTGGTTGTACCAGTTTACACTTCCACCAGAAATGTAGAAGTGTGGATCAAGGACCATAACATAAAACCAGATACACTGAAAATAATAGAAGAGAAAGTAGGGAAGAGACTCCTACTCATCGGCACAGGGGAAAATTTCCTAAACAGATCTCCAATGGCTCAGGCTCTAAAATCAAGAGTTAATAAATGGGAACTCATGAAACTGAAAAGCTTCTGTACGGTAAAAGACATAGTCATTAAGACAAATCAGCAATCTACAGATTGGGGAAAAAACTTCACTAATCTCATATCTGATAGAAGGCTAATGTCCAAAATATATACAGAACTTAAGATGCTAACCTCCAAAAAAATACAAACAACCCAATCAAAAATGGGAAACAGAGAATTCACAACAGAGGAATCTTGAATGTCTGAGAAGCACATAATGAAATAAATGTTCAAATTACTTAGTCATCAGGGAAATACAAATAAAAAAGACCCTGAGATTCCACCTTACACCAATCAGAATGGCTAAGATCAAAAGTTCAGGCAACAACCACACATGTTGGTAAGAATGTGGAGAAAGAGGCACATTGCTGGTGGGATTGCAAATGTAGTTTCAATTAAATTAGTGGTAATTTATTTTACCTTATTTGCTGCTTTACAGATGAATATCTCTAGCCGTCCCTGGCATTTGCATTTTTGGCCTTCATTTGATATCTCTGTACTTCGTAGATTTAGAAATTATTGTCATGCTGGCGGTAATATGACCCTGGAGAAGGCCTTTGAGATTTTAGAGACTCCTGTCCTTTCTACATTGTTCTTTCCTTCCTCCTTGCAGATCCAGATGTGAGTCTTCAACTTCTGTCTCAGCCACTTTGCCAGACATGATGGGAACTTATCCATCAGAAATAGTAAGCAAAATAAAACTTCTCTTCTATAAGGTCTTTTTGGCTGTAGTGATTTATTACAACAGTAGAAAAGCAACTATTACACATATTAAATAAACTTGCATTCAAAGTTACTTTACAGGAAATAAGAATATAATTGACTTATCAGTCACAAAAGACTAAAAGTTAATGAATAAATAGAACCTTCATACAATTTACACATGTATTTAAGACTTTATTATCACAAAATTTCCTTAGTTTTATACTCAAGAGACTATGAAGGTAACCAGAGAGATGGTTTGCTAAAATGCAGAGGCTGGCCTTATACTATCAGCAATGACTCTGTCCCATGCTCCTAAGAGACCTGACTCAGCCAGTCTTTAAATAGCTCCCTAAAAATAATTTAATGGGGGAACATAGTTCATGCTGAGGGGTTATTGTGCATATGTGCTAGAGGATAGACAATCATTCTTTATTGAGGACATGGCCACAGGTGGTTTCCCTATGTTTCAATGAATCATCTCATCTCTAGGCACACATGTCCAAAAATAACTGGACTTAGTGAATTCTAAAAGAAAATGATTAACCACCACCACCAACAGAAAAGAAATAAAGTTAGGGCAAGAGCATGTTGGTAAGGATATAAGGAGTTAGAATGGAGTAGACTAGCTTAGAGATAAGTTCATATTTCCTTGATTGTGCACATATAAAATTCTCTAAACACAGAAAACTGTAAGCAAAAACGAGGAATGACAGAGAAGATATTCTTTCTCAGCGATATAATTCCAGTTCTGTAAAGTCATAAATTAGACACTAAAGCAAGAGCGTAGCTAAGGAAAATCTCAAAGAAATAATCTCCTACAGGTACATCTTCTTGTATAGATATTCTTTTAGTAAAATACCTTCACAACAGCAGGGATCTTTAAGTAAAACATAGGAGAAGCTGAGTTTTGTGTATTATTAATGATGTTGCTGTACAAGTAAAAAAAAAAAATCATTGCATGCATTCGCAGTAACCCATTATAAAATATTGTAGGGCCAACACAAATGTTTGGTGCTTGGAAGAGAGAAAAGCAATAAAGTCTTCCCATGGTGGTAAATGTTAGTGCTGAACATCACACAGTAATTCTACTTCCAGGCCAGCATCTACAGACTAAACCAAAAATCATGCCTCTGACTATTAACTAAGTGTCTCTACAATTCCAGTTCATTGCTCCCGAGAAGCTCTACCAGCAGCTGACTGAGACGAAGCTGATACTTATACCCAACCGTTGAACTGAAGTCAAGGGAAACCTATCGTTGAAGAAGCTGAAGGGGGCAGAGACCCCATAGAAAGGCCAGCAGTCTCAATTTATCCAGACTCCATGGAGCTCCCAGAAGCCAGCCAGGAGCATATACAGTCAGTCTGAGGATCTTGGCATAAATTTAACAGAGGCTGTCATGGTCAGGACTTAGTGGGAAATGATGTGCTTAACCCTCAAGAGACTCCTCAGGTAAGGGAGAGGTGTGGAGGGGGGAACACCATCTCTGAGGCAACTGGAGAAGGAATGGCATGAAGAACTGTGGGGGGAGACTGAATGGCAGCGATGATGGTAATGTAAACAACTAAAATAATAAAAATTGAAAAAATAAAAGAAGAAAAATGCTTTCATAAATGCAAACCATATGAAAACCTATAAATATATGCAATACACTAAAAAAAGCTTTTTAATAATCTCGAGAAATGCAGAAAAGACAGTAGAGAAAAATTCTTTCCTTCATATTAAAGATTCTGAACAAATATAGTATAGAAGCAATGCAGCTACACAAAGGGAATTAATAAATAGGTTAGGTCCAAAAAGGAACATGCCAAGTGAGGAGCTATGGAAGTTTCCTCAGACAAGAAAAAGAAAGGATATTCATGGTCTAACTTTTATTCAACATAGATTGTCACTTTCTAGACATGATTATTATATGTGAATATATATGCATATAAATATATATATATATATATATATATATATATATATATATTCATAAGATTTAAAAGCAAAAGTCTAAAACATTAGAAAAAACTTTGAAGAAAGCAGCTGAAAGTGCAAAGTGGTAAGCATTCTATCTTCCATGATTTGGATATTGTCAAAATGTTCAAACCACACAAAGCAATACTGATGAAACAGCTGAATATTAGGAAAATATTCCAAGGTCTCTTGATGAGTATAAAAATTGACCTGCAACATACTAACAAAATATTGGTCTTAAAATGTTATGTTTTATATTTCACATATACTTCTGAACTGTGAGCAGTATCAAAATGAAATACATACTAGTTCTTTGATCCCAGAATACCCACTGCTGTCAGTATCACACAGAATCTGATAAACAAGAATTCTGAAGACAATTGTCAAGAAAGAAACCACTCTGTAACTAGTGAAAGAAGATCTGTATTACTTTTTTAGTGCTTGTGGCCAACTTTGCCCAGTGCCCTTTTTGAAAAGACATTGCTTTACCCAATGTGTATTCTTAGCACCTGTACACAAAGTTTCACTTTGTTGTATATGTTTAACTTTATTACTAAGGTCTCTATTCTACTCTTAGTTTCTGTAAATTTTTTTAATGAGAGTGTTACATTTTATAATATTTGTACAACATACAGTTATATATTTTAATAACTATAGCTATTCATCATGGTTTAAATTCAATGTAATACCTTTTATATTGTTCTTTCTGAAATAGATTGTTTAGACTACTCATTTTTAGATGATTTTATGCATATTATAAAACTTTTATATTTCCTTAAAGGTTGTCATTGGTATTGTGACAGTTAAAGAAGAAAATTACCATCAATGTAATATTTCTTAGCAAATCAAGAAAATGTTTTATTGTTTAATTTTTCACATAAATAAGGAAGAGCATAGGATTTCTAAATACTAGTAAACTGTATGTGTGCATGTTTGTTCTAGACACCTGTCATCTAATCTATTAAGAATAAATGATATCAGAATTTTGTCTCTTCTTTGGGTTTTATATTGCCACTGCACAAATCTCATTCATGTTTGAAACAGTGAAATGTGTATGTTGTGATTTAATTCCTTTCCAGTGTCTATGTGGTTTTGGTCTGTGTTTCTGCCTTGTCTCTGGGATGCAGAAGTCGCTCAGGGGAGGCAAAATGCAGGCTACTATAGGGGTCCGAGCCCCGTGTTTGTCTGAGTAAAAACAGCAGGGACTGGAGTGCACGCTTTGACTCTCAAATTCCTGTGCACCCAGAAGCAGCTGTGCTGAAGGAGGAGTTGAGAAAGGTGGTTCCTGTCCTCCTGTGTACCCAGAAACACTCTTAGTTTGGAGACTAAGAGTTCGGAGCAGGAGTCCTTGGGCCACCTCTGAGCCCAGGACAGAGGTGGAGTCTGTCTGAGCTCCAAGTAAGTGACAAAGTTTGGAGGGGCTGCAAGAGGAGATTTAGGTGAAGCTCTGTATGATGAAGGCATCCCCCAACCCCCTTGTTGTCCTTGATTAAGTAGACAATGCTTGCTTGTCCAATCTCTTTTATTCATGATGGATGAGGATGTATACATGTTACTTAGGGTAAACCGGAGTTTAAATACTTTATGGAGAAAAGAATGTCCAGGAAGAAAGTTCATTGTCTAAACACACATGTCCTATGTAGATACCTCATTAGCATAGAGAACTCTAGGTGCCTATACTGTGTGACTAGTTGTCATGATCCTCTTAGTGGGGTTTCATGGTCATGTGCTCCAAGACAGGAACCTGATTGGCAGCTAGTTCCAACTTCTGCTGTTCCCAGTTATGAGAATTACCTGTTGTTGTTTTTTTTCCCCTTTTGATCTTGCTTCAACCTTGCCAGGTCTTCTGTCTGGTGCCAAGGTCCACTGCTTCCCCTCCCCCAATGTGTTGCAGATGTTACATTTATTAACCATGAGCTCTACATCAGGCAATGGAAGAGGTGATTTCTACACACCATTTCAGCTATCCTAGGGACAATATTACCATAAACTACACTCCTCATTTCACAGAAGATAAACTAGAGACTCCAAGAAGAGCCATGAGGACAGTAAGGCACTTATTCTACCAGTTATTGTCTTCAGTGCCTGACATAAACTTCAACATTGTGAATTATGTTCATCGTATTCTGTAATCAAACTTCTAGAAACTGTTTAGAGGGGCTAGAGAGATGGTTCAGCAGTTAAGAGCACTGGCTGCTCTTCTAGAGGTCCTGAGTTCAATTCCCAGCAACCACATGGTAGTTCACAATCATCTGTAATGGGATCCAATGCCCTCTTCTGGTATGTCTGAAGATGGCAACAACGGACTCATATACATAAAACTAAAACAAAAATATTAACAGGTTTAAAAGAAAGTTTAGAGTCTATGTATATGTGCTATACATGTGTTTATATGTGTCTTTGTGTGTAGGTATATGTGTTTGTGTGTGCATGGACATATATGCATGCATGTGGAGGAATTAGATCAATTGCAATCTTCAGTCTCTTCTCTACCTTACTTATGAGACAATTTCTCTAACTAAACCTTGGACTCACTACTTTGGCTAGACAATCTGACCAGCAAGTCAGAGGGTTCTACCTGTCTGCCTCCCAGACACTGGGATTACAGGAATCCCATGGCATGCACTTTTATATGGTTATTGGGTATCTAACATTAGGGTCTTAGACTCCTCTGAGTCAAAGTACAGTTTTATGTAAGTTAACAGGGATATATTTCTAAGAAAGCACACACTGAGGGAAAACAGCCAAAATGGTAAATTACTGAAACAGGTTAAACTTTGAAAGGGCATAACTGATTCAAAGATAGGAATTTAGGGAAGAGTTCAAAGTGAAACAAAAATCACAAGTAATAAGCTTAGCAAACATCAGTTAAGCCTGAAGTGAAAATGTCAGCATTTCACAGTCTATAAGGGGAGTGAAACCAGTCATGAGATGTACCCATGAACAGAAAGACATTGCCAGTTTGTAACAACAGAAATAATATTAAGCAAATTATACATAGATATAATGAAACATTTTCAATATGCTCTTGCAAATAAAAAACAAAATAAGATATTTTGATTTTATTCTATATAATTATAATTTACAAATTTTGTATCTTTATTTTAAAATATTTAGAACTTTAAAATTTGATTCTTTGAAGGCATTGAGTATGTTTTTATGTACAAATGTTAAACTGTAATGATACCAAATAAATCCTTGTTCTACCTTCTTTTTGTTTTCTGATATTATGGGTATTTTATTTAATGGGCTATATCCAATAAAACATATATTTATAGAACAATTGTTCAACTTGAGCTTCTCTAAAGTTCACCTTCTTAGAATGATGTATTCTGCAGCTACACAGCAACTTAGACAGCAACTTTCTGCCTTAAATATTGTCAGTGAGAGGAGGAAAAGGATGTCTTGAACAAATGTCTCTCCTCAAATGGGAGAAAGTGACATTGCCAGTGAATAGTGGTTCTGCCTCTTATCTGTGCTTAATAACCTCTCTCACTGGCACCCATTCACCTGCCACTTAGCACAAAGACAAGCCTGCATGCCATTTAACAAGCCTGCATTAATACACCTACCCAATCAATGGCTTCTACCCATTCCTCAAGGACATTGGTCTGTTACCATTACTAGACACTGTCAACAGAAAATGACACAAGAATCACGAAAGGCAAAATGATGTCAGTTTAATCAGAGAGCAGACAAAAAAAGCAAACAATGCTACTCAGGAGGGAAGTATAGCAAGGAGAGTCAGAGGTTGGCACAAGTCACTCTTGGCAGGTCCCTGTGAAACCAGTTTGAAATTCAGCAGTATAAAATCCAAAAGAATGACATGGGCAATGAGACTTGTTTGCTCTCCATTCAATTAAAGCTGGTGACTGTTATTGGCAGAAGAAAAATCTGTTTACAAAGAGAAAGGAAACAGTTGAAAAAGGTATACTTGAGTTAGTTTCATAGGAAATAATAAAACAATAATTCTCTATTCTCTATGAAATAGAGAATGTAATAAATTATGTTTTAAAAGTATCTGTTTAATACATTCCTTTAGTTTTCCCCTTGTGAAAAATTAAATAGACATCCTTAAAAGTTGTATTACTGAGACAGAGCCATTGAGGTGGTGACATGTACACCATGACAAGATAGCTGACCATGGTGAGTAGTACTAATAATGATGGATCTGTATAATTATGGATGTGGAATAGACCTCAGAGATTGTCTGGCCCAACCTGCTCATTTAACAGTTGAGAGATCTGACTTGAAGAAAGGATGAGTGAAATGCCCAGCACTGAGGCAATGCCAGCCTCGCTGGCTCACTCTCCAGCCCTTTCTCCAAAATCCTGTTTAAGATTCAGTTTTGAATCATAATGCAATTGCTATCTAGAATAAAGATGATGTGTGATTCAGTTTCAATATACAAACACTTCTTTTAGGAATGATGAAATGATGAGGACAAAATTGTCCTAATTAAGTTACTTCCAATAGAACATCCATAAATGATGAAGCATCCTCCTCCTGACCCTGAAAATCTTGGAAGACTCCCGTTCACTCCCCTAAAATAAATAAGGATTATTATTGGTTCTTCAGATCTTTTGGAGATAAACACTACAAAGTAGAATAGTGAGCTGAGAACAAGCAATACATGGGCAGATTGTCAGTGATAACCATACACTGAGTGGCATGGTACATGCAACTTTTACCAGGCTCAGTAGTCAGGTTTCTCTGACATTTTGACCTGTACCTCTATGTGTAGGAATCTAGAGCTACCTATATGGCCAAGTTGAAATACATCTTTATGCAAGCTTGGGTCATTCTTTCTGCAACCTGACTTCCTCTATTCCATTTCTACAAAGTTCTGTGACTCTGGGACAGGCTACTTATACACAAGACAGTCAAGTAGTAAGACCTTTTACATGAGACATATTAGAGACAGAATTCTGCTCTCAGCTTCTAGCTTTTCCTAGAAGCTAAAATCCAAATTTACTTTTTAAAGTTTACTGTTATTTTCTAAGTGTTTATGTCTCATATTTATTAAAATTAAATGAGGAGCATTTCAAGGATTTGTTTCTAGTCTGATACCACTCCAGTGAACAAGGGAGCTTATATTACAACTAAAATTTACTACCACCTGGGAAGAGTATTTTGAATCTTGATACTGGATTTCTGTAACAGAATTGTATTTCTTTGTATATTCAAAAGCAAAACATACTCGATATGTATGTTCAAATCACAGACCTTTCCCTAAGACGCCAGTAGGGGCTTTCCTCATAGACTTTCCCCAAGGTTCAATGAAAGTCCTCCTAACTTAGAGGTTTCCTCCTACTCTTCTTGTGGTTTTGGTCTTCAAGCCCAAGCATTTTCATTAAAAGCAATATCTGTGTCACAAATTACATTCTTTCTCCCAATTCTTCCATGACACTCCTTATTTACAGCCTTTCCTTATCAAAGTTACACCAAATGAGTGCAAGAGTCCCATTATTAACTCTACAGGATATATGAATATTAATATGTGGGAGATAATTTAACTGTCATGATTTATTAGTGTAGGGATGGTTCTGTATTCACACACTCATGTATGAATGCATATGTAAGTAAATATAAGTAGATACAATCTATTGTTGTATTCAAAAATCTTGCAGCAAAATTCAAAAGTAACATAGAAAAGGACAGGGTAGGTTGTAATGAGGACTTATTTTTATCAGTAAGTAAGACAGAATAGGGGAATTTTCTAATGTAAATAATGGTATGGGCAGTATTGAGATTAGCTGCTTTGTTTCTGTCATGTTATAATTTTAATCGTTTATTACTGGTTTTGCTGCATATGAGTGATTTTTCTGCATGAATGGATTAATGACTGATACCCATGGAGATCAGAAGAGGGTAAAGGTCACCTGAAGTAGTTACAAATAGTTGTAAACCACCATATGAGATAAGGAAAATGTTTTAGCTAGAGTTTTACTGCTGTGAACAGTTAGCATGACCAAGGCAACTTTTGCAAGGACACAATTAAATTAGGGCTGGCTTACAGATTCAGCAGTTTAGTCCATTCTCATCAAGGCAGGAGCATGGCACTGTCCAGGAAAGCATGGTGCAGGAGGAGCTGGCAGTTCTACATCTTCATCTGAAGGCTGCTAGGAGAAGACTGACTTCCAGGCAGGTGGGATGAGGGTGTTAAGTCCATACCTTCAATGACACATCTATTCCAACAAGGCCACACCTCCTAATAGTACCACGTTCTGAGCCAAGCATATAGAAACCGTTACAGAAAGTGGATAAAATTCTCTTCAAGAGAATTTTATTAGAATGTTCTTAGACACTGTGCAGTGTGTCCAAATATCTGTTTCTTTATTTAGTATATATAATCAGAAGACTATAATAACATCTCTAACAGCACTGTTGGAAATGACAAGTTAAATACTGTACATTAAGCATATGGAACAGTACTGAGTACCAGCTAAGGTTAGCCACTACTATTATGATGGAGAGAAGGAAGCTTTGGTCTCTGAGGGATGTTGAAATTTAGATGATGTCCCATGCTTTGTTCTGGACTCCCAGTGTTACCCTATGAAAAAAGAGAAGACATTTGACTGTATAATTTCTGCTACTTCAGAGGATAAGCAATAGTTATTGGTTTCCTTCACTAGATTATAAAAGAATACTTGACATACTTGCAGTAATCTATGCCTATGAAATCAGGCAGTCATCAAGATAGAAAAGAGATACTTCCCATACAGTATATAGTAAAGTAAATTATGTCAATTGAAGCCCCATTTTTGTTAGCTCTGCAGAACTCTGGGTAATCTTCACTGAATTTGTTCTTTATTAAACTTTCATAACATTCATGTGTTAAGATCATATACTCTCAATGACCAAGGGTTCACAATATTATTTGAAAATAAATTGTATTCATTCAATGTTATAACCAAATATTTTACTGATAAAGCTGATACTAGTTCAGTTCATCTTTTTAGGATCTGAGGTGTTTATTTCTAAGAAGCCTTAAGAAGTTGTTAATACCACTGTTCAGTATTAACGACTTTATTCTCCAAAATAATCTGTTATTGGAGTTATGGGTCTAGTAAACCCATATATAATACATACAATTCTGGTATTTTTTTGTAAGCCAAATGCCTAGATTGTGCAGATCTAGGGCTATTTTAACTTATTCCTCAGCTATAAAGCCCCTTGTTACTTGCTATTTCTCCTGGCCATGTGGTTCTCTGGTCCACTGAGGCATCCTCCTCTCTGTCTGTTCTCTTCCACTATCTGCAAACTCCTCTCTAATCTCCAGTCCCACGTTACTCACTCCACCACCCAATCACAGACATTAACCTTTTACTGACCAGTTATATCGTGCAAAAAATTCACTTGACATGACTTGAGTGTGTGAGCATTTGCTCTTCGGGGGCAACCATACCTTGAAGAACCAGTTTTAGCTATAGGATATGTGCAGCAGCAGGCCAATACACTACAATAATTGGCAGAAAATTCAGATTATATTAAACAAATTGACATCTAGTTTTAGAGTCTAAGTTTTAGACTCGTAAGTTTGTGTTTTGGGGACCAATGTGGTTACTCAATGCCACAGAAATTTAAATTGTCATATGAGTTTACATTTATATTGATCTTATTGCAAAATTATGGTTTAGGATGATTATTTTCAAGCTTTGTCCCAATTAGTCAATCTAAAGAATATTTTTCCATAACAAATAAGAAAATTATGATAATAAAAATGAATTTGAATTTTAAACAAGCAGCACTGTTTTATCTTTTTGTACCAAGATTTACGATTTCAAATACAGCAAGTTAAACATATAGATAGACAGACAGACAGACAGACACACATACACACATATACACACAGAGTTAGTACTTGTAGTAGTCTACCCTATAACTTAGGAACATTAAATCTTGTGCTTCAGTGCATATAGTATCCTTTAAATAACACCGCTATCAAAGATGGGAGGAAGCATGCAATATTAAAGCTATGGCAGCAAGAAGAGAAGTATGGCAAAGAAGAGAAATGTCAAATTGTAAAACTATGTCTGAGTGGAAAAGAAACATGGTACCAGATAGGTCCAACATGCTGAAATCATAGTCAGCAGTACAGATGAATAAAGGATGAGATGAAGGATCCTGCTCATAATTAATTAAACTTTTTCTTATTCAGTACATTGATACATTTTTAAAATAAAGAGTCCTGAAGGGGAGAACAAAAACATACCTGCAGCTATCATCATTTCCTTGAACTGGGATTCTGAGCCAAAAAAAGGAGAGAGAGAGAGAGTCTGGTCAACTACACTTGATTCCTTTAGGGATGACAATAGGAGGATTAAGTGACTGCCTCTCTTTTTAATTTTTCATTGAGAAACAATTTTTGATTTTCTGTTAGAAAGGATAACACACAGTTTTTTTTTTTTACGTATTTAAAGTTTCCCTAAAATTAATCTCTGACATAACCATATTGTTTGATATCAAAGTTGCATAAAATTAGAACTGACACTGACACACGTCCAGGAACAAGTCTACAGACAGGCAGGTTTGTTTTACGAAAACAGACAAAGCCATCCTGTTTCAGAATCGAGGGCAGTTTGCAGCACTACACTATTTCATTATGTTTCCTTTGTCTGTAATCTATGGATGGTTTTAAGTCTTTTTCTCCTTTCAACATCACGGTTATTTTGAAGAGGACTGGTAAAATATTGTGCACTCTGTTCCTCAACTTGGGCTCTTGTTGGTCTGATGTAAGGGAATGTTTTATAAAGTGGCTCAATAGTGAACTACTTACTGAAAAACTTAGCTCATTCCCGGTGATGCTCCACCTCACATCTTGGTCCTGGTGCTTTCTGCCTCATTTCTCTGCTATGACATTATTTGTTAAAATATTTTTTTTGTTATTAACATGAATTATTTCCTGAAACTCAACTGTTCTCAAAGGAAGGCAATTAATTAATATTCGCTTCCTGGTGAGAAGAGTACCATAGCTGTCAGTATAATGAATATCTCTCTAAAGGTGTTCAAGTTCACATCTCTATAACATGATTTTTTTTTTTGTCTACTGTTAATGTTTTCTCTGACTTTATTTTACTTTGTTTGAATGTCTGTATGTTTTCATTTGTCCGATTTTGTCTTTATTATATTCTATTCTACTTTTTAATTTTCACAAAAAGCATGAGTTTTAATTATTCTGCTTCAAGCATTTCAAGATGTCAAGGTGGATCAGCTTCCTACACTATACTATCTCACCTCATTCTGCTGAGTCTGATGTCAGACTTTCTTTGATTGGTGTTTTGATGTTTTAACTAATTTCATAAAATGTGATTCCTTTAAATGCTTCTCTTTCTTCCTCTTTCTTTTTTCTCTTCCCTTTCTTGTTTCTGACTTTTATCTTTTTGGAGGGAGGTCAAATATTTTAGACAAATTGATGTCCTGGAGCAGCCCTTGGGTGCTCTGAGATCTCTAGTTTTTGTTTTACTTCCCAGTAATTTCTTGTGATTTCAGTTTGGATAGTAAGTAGTGAAGCCTTTTCGTAGTCTTGCTGTTATTCTGTGTGTGTCCAGACTGCAGATGAGCTAAACAAACTCATTCATTATCTTCCACATGTTGATTTTTAGCGTTTCCAATCTAAATTTTACATTCTTCTTATCTAGGCTGAAATTATCTACTTGATTTACTATATGCATGCATTTAACATGTATAATTTTAACTTTTAATTTTGACTATTTCAAAGTTCTTATTCAAAATTTTCAGGATGTCTGTCTCATATGAACTCAAATTCTTCTAGTGATTATTTTTATTTGTGAAGTCAATTTATATCTCATTTTTTTCTTTCTTTTTTTTTTTTTTTTTTTTTACCTTCTTAAAATTTATATCCCAATCCCAGGCCCTCTTCCTCCTCCCTTCTCAGTCCTACCTTTACAAATCCCTCCCTCAATTGCCCAGACAACCTCTCCTCAGAGAAGGAAAGTCCCCCTTGGGTACCACTCCACCCAGGGGAATCTAGTCACAGCAGATCTAGGCACATCCTCTCTCACTGAGGCCCAACAAGGCAGTTCCAATATGGGGGAAAGGAATTCAATGGCAGAGAACAGAGACTGAGATAGGTCCCATTCCACTTTTTATGGGAATCACATAAATCCCAAACTGCACATTCGCCACAGATATGGCAGAAAAATCGGAGTTCTAGGTACAGGTCCCTGATTGGTATTCCAGGTTTTGTGAGCCACTATGGTCCCAAGTTATTTGACACTGTGGCTCTTCTTGTAGTGTTTAGAGCCTTCCAACTGGCTCACTTCTACCCTCCATTCTTCCACAAGACTCCTTGGTCTCTGTCTGATATTTGACTGTGGGTTTCTGCATCTGCCTCTATACACTTCTGAATGAAGTTTCTCAGGACACAATTATACTAGATAATTGGGGATGGCAATCAGGTGTGGAGAGAGGGGTTATAAGAGAGGCTTGGGAGTAAGAATGGAAATTGGTGGCAGCGTTAGGGTAGGGCAATGGGAGTGTGAGATCTCTGGTAACTATCCAGAGGACTTGGGCTTGAGAATGGGAGAGGATATGGGGAGTCTATGTGGTTACCCTAGCTTAGATTCCTATCACAGGGAGATATAGAGACTGAAATGGCCACCTCCTGTAGCTAGATAGGAGTTACAGAGGAGGAAGGAGGACATCAATGTACCAACAGATCCTTCAACTCAAAATTTGTCTTGCCTACAGATGTGGAGGGATAAAGATGAAACTGAGATGGGGGAAACAGCCAACCAAATGACTGCCCCAACTTGAGACCATGGGAGAGAGCCAACCTTAACACTACTCTTCTCTGCTTGCAGATAGAAATCAATTAATTTTCTTCATGTGTATCCTCTGTTTAGCTTGAAGACCTGTTTTGTTCTATGCAATAATTCCATTTCTTTGTATTCTTTTCTGATGTATTATAACATTATTATTATTGTCATTATGACAATTGTCATTTCTACCATAGACTTGGGAGTGAAGCGCATGTTTTTGTTTTTATTTTATTTAATTTTATTTAATTTTTAGATAATACAACTTAAACCTGAATCTCAAGATTGTGGTCTACATGAATGTTGTTGCTTCTCTTACACTTGAATTTTCTCCTTAGGATATATGTGTATATATATACACACATATATCCTATATTGGTTGTTTGGTTGTTTGGTTGTTTGGTTGTTTGGTTGTTTGGTTTGGTTATCTTATTCTTAAGAATTATAGATTGGCCAGAGCACAAGGTTCCCAATGAAGGAGCTAGGAAAAGTACCCAAGGAGCTGAAGGGGTATGAAGCCCATAGGAGGAACATCAATATGAACTAACCAGTACCCCCCAGAGCTCCTTGGAACTAAACCACCAATCAAAGAAAACACATTGTGGAACTTCTGGTTCTAGTAGTCTATGTAGCAGAGTATGGCCTAGTCAGTCATCAATGGGAGGAGAGGCCCTACGTCCTGTGAAGGTTCTATGCCCAAGTATAAGGGAATACCAGGACTGGGAATTGGAGTGGGTGGGTTGGGTAGGAGGGGGAGGGGGAAAGGGATAGGGGATTTTCAGAGGAGAAACTAGAAAAGGGGATAATATTTGAAATGTAAATAAAGAAAATATCTAATTAAAAAAGTTTAATTATAAAAAAAAAAAAAAAAAACAGAAGTATAGATAACAGATCCAGGTAAGTTTTTTTTTTTCCTTGACTGGTTTTTGCACACCTGTCTTCATTTTGAGGAAATTTCTGTAAGTGTATGGACAGTACTGGTAATTTGTGCGATTTTACATAGCCTTAATTTGGCTAAGCAATATAATCGATGACTATAGGGATGTTTAAATGTCAACCTAAAGTAGAATGCTAATGTATTACATATATTATGAATTATAGTATACAATAGAAATAATTAAAAAGGAATATGTTTTCCTGTCTTCCATTAGGTCAAATTATTCTCCTAACTAAAGAGTGAACTTGGGCTATGCACAAATACTTTGGAATCATTTTTACAAAGCACTGATAGATTTTGATACTGGTCATTTTCCATGGTTCTCATCAGTCCTCAGTGAGAGCTAAATTATTTCCTAGGTTTTAAAACTTAGAAAAAGAAAAGAAAAATAATTAAGAGTTGTACAGGTAAAATAGGATATCACATGTCAAATTGGTTTTTAATAAAGTTTAAGGAATAGGTCAATGATTTAATATTCTTAAAAGTTGAGGTTTTTAGCTATGCTCCTTTTTTTTTTTGTCAGAGAATACAAAATATGGGCAGATGATTTACCAATGCTTGTTAATCACAATTATAAATTGTCTCTTTAGAGTCATAATTTCATTCCAGAAGTTTCTTTTAAATGCCAATTAAGATTTACCAAAAAAGGGAGAACATTTTTATATTTTCATTATTTTGTTTAAATATCCTCACGTATTGTATTTTATAGTAACTTCTTAAGCATTTTGGTGATGACATGTAGATACACAGTCCCAGGAGACTTTTTCTCCAAGACCTGGGAACCTTTGTTTTAGGCTGCACTGCTTTCCACTACTTTAAGTCTGGAAGCTTTTGAATCAGAGGTGCCTATGGCATGAAAACCCTGGGTTGCCCTCCAGGGATTTGTCAGACTTTATTTAGCTCACATGTGGACTCAGAAACCTGGAAAATGGACTCTACTTGGCAGCTTAGCACTTTTCTTTTTACAAGTAGTAAAGTTCAGGCTATCAAAGAACTTTTCAGTGTGACAATTATATAACACAACATGTGACCTTTACAACAAGATTTAGAATGGGAAATCAGAGCTGAGGGCTTTCTCTCCTGCTGGCATATATCCTTAATGCTTTCGGCTTCCTTTCTTAAACACAAGTTAAAACAGAAAAGTAGCCTGTTTATATGTCAAATTCATGTTTTATAGCATTCTAGATAGATTTTTAACATGATAAAGATATTAATGTGGGCTCGTTGAACCTGATAACTTAAAAACAATCTATAGCTTGAAAATGTTTACTTTCTGGCACATAGAGATGGCAGCAATTAAAGATATCTTCAGAAAGACTGTGATTAAGTCAATGATTATTTTTATTTGATTATATTAGCTGAAAGATACTGGATTATAGAAAAACAATTCCTGGATTAGATCAACTTGTATACTTTAAAGATGTTTTAACAACAGAATGGAAGTCAAGGAATGCGTTACATTTGAGGAAGAGGTTCCTGCCTATGAAAGACTATGGATTCCATCAAAACCGATAATGACCTGATTGGAGTAAGAAAGCCTTTCACATGAAAGGCTGAACTCAAAGAAGAAAGAGAAACAGAAAGATAGCAACACAGAGGATGCAGAAATCTGATATCTACTGCATGGGGAAAGTTCAACACACCAGCTGAAGAAGGACAGCTTGTTCATCAGTTTGACAGAGTGAAACATGTTGATGCTGAAATGGACATTTGTTGAAGGACAAAGTATGGCCAGGACTACAGTTAGGGAGGATCATCAAATCCATGGATCTTCATAAACACATCCAGACTCTTAAAATTGTGGGATAAGAATCATTGCATCAACATATCTTCATTAGGACTTTTGGACTGTTAATTTTGTGTAATTGATAATTGTTTCTGTTGTACTAGTTAAACTATGTACAATTTTTAGTGTAAATAGAATGGGGGAAGACACGGCAAGATTTTAACCCAGCAAGATGGCAAGTGATCATATCTAAAGCCCTTCTAGATTGATATGATCCAGCCAGAATGCAGACATGCTCTTAGTACACATCTTTAATTCCTCTGGCTGAAATATAGACACATCTTAGTACAAACCTTTAATCCCAAACACTGGCATTGAAGTGTGGGGCACACATAGTGATGTATCAGTGAAAGATTGACAGACTGAGTCAGAGCTCATATAAAATCAACCCTCAAGAGAACATACAGGAAAGATAGGGTACTTATGAGCAATGGAGGGAAGAGCTGAAGGGGTTTGCAACCCATAGGAAGAACATTATCAACCAACCAGACCTCTCAGAGCTCCCAGGGAGTAAATCACCAACCAAGGAGTAACAGCACATGGAGGGACCCATAGCTCCAACCTCATATGTAGCAGAGGATGGCCTTGCTACATCAGTGGGAGGAGAAGCCCTTGGTTCTGTGAAGGCTCAATACCCCAGTGTAGGGGGATGTCATGATGGGGAGGAGGGAGTGGATTCATAGGTGAGGAATACCATTATAGAAACAGGGGGAAGGAGGATGGGATGGGGGTTTCCTGGAGGGAGACCGGGAGAACATTTGAAATGTAAATAAAGTATCCAATAAAAAAAATGAGTAGTGGAGGGAAGAGAGGGAGAGATGAGTTCCATGCAGTTCAGTTTGATGCACCTTTTATGAGTTCAGTTGAATTCATAAAGTTTAATTCAATTCCATTCAGCCCCTGCAGTCAGGGTAGTCAGTGAAGTTCAGTTTAGGGAATTCATAGGCAGTTTTCCATGCAAAGCCATTCAGTCAGAAGCCAAGAAGAGACATTTTTGAATCAGTCACTTCGGAGAGGTAAATCTATTCAGCAGTAGGTCTAGGAGACTTGAACATTCTAGGCTTAGGTTAGTAGGAAGAGATTGGAAGATGGAGCCCTCAAGGTCCAGGCCTGAAGAAGATAAAATTAGATTAGTATCGAAGATAGAACTTTCCAGAACTAGGCCTAAGGAGAGTTAGAAAGAAATTCTCTGGACTCAGCCCAAACCATGTACTTGTATAGCTCTCATCCCATCCCTTCATCTGAGGAAAGAAAGCAAAACTTACAGATTATTACAAAGTCTATCTGCTGGCCTGTCTAAAAGGCAAGAAAGGAAGGAATGATAAAAGCAAGGAAGCTCTATTAAATGAAGGAAATTAGTTGTCTCACCATCTCATGAGAGACATTCTTCATTAATCAGGGTTGGGTTAATGTTACATACATGAAACTTGATTTAGACTTATGAATCTAAGTCAAATGTATCAATCATTAAACATATAAACTAAATTGTTGATTGTTACACAATTGATTTTGGGAGTTTTGAA
Source organism: Mus pahari (assembly GCF_900095145.1). Taxonomy (NCBI): domain Eukaryota; kingdom Metazoa; phylum Chordata; class Mammalia; order Rodentia; family Muridae; genus Mus; species Mus pahari. Next base: position 81,570,842 of record NC_034597.1, on the reverse strand, counting down.
TTTCTTTGGTACTATCCATTTTATTTTGAAATTTTATAGGTATTTTTGTTAATTATTTGAAATTCTATATCATGCATTCTATCATATTTCCTCTACTCCTCCAAAACCCACAAACATTCTCCTAACCATTTGAGTTTATATCTTCCATTTCCCACCAACAAGTCTAATTTGTGAAGATCATGGGTGTAAGGCTATCCACTGGAACATGATTAATCTACTAGGGGCTAAATCCTTAAATAAAACTGACTTTTCCTCTCCAATGCTTAGTTAGGGGTGGGATTTCATGCTTCTCTCACTCCTTATGCTGAGATTTTCTTTGGATAGATTTTGGTATGGTCACACAACTATAGCTTTGTTTATGAGGGAAGAAAAGGGAATCAAGTAACAAGAAGGATTAAATGAGGAACTTGGTAGAATTACAGGGTAGAGGATGGAGTACAGGGAGGGCTAAGGAACACAAATGTCTTTTGGAAAAAGTCCTATGAAGTATCCCGTTAGAATCTTCTTCAAATATATACATTTACATATATAAAATGACTTTGAATGCACTTACTCCATAAAATTACGATTCTTATACTAGACACAATACAATAGAAATAAAAAGTTCAATACCAAGCAAGAATGGCATATTTCTTTTGAAGTAGTTAGTGGGTGAGATGCCATATAAACTTAGAGATTACAGGCTTTTAGAGAAGCTCTTAATGACCTAATAGAACTTGACAGTAAGATACTACAGTTGAAAATGTGAAGTCACACACACTTTGAGAATTCTAGTCAATAAGTGACACGGAACCTCAGTCCTTAGTGGGTAACTTTCATTGTGCTAGAAGATGCTATGCAGGATACCAGAAAAGTAATAACGATTCTTGCCTGTATTTGAACTTTGTAAGCTGAAGTAGCAGCTGGACAGGGAAGATAGATTTCCTGGTATCATTTTCTAATAACTTATTACTATTTTTTTTCTAATAACTTACTAAGATATTTTTGTAATAACTCACAGTGTCTCAGTAAATTACTCTACGTATGGTAAGAGAATTGTGAGTAACCAATGGCTTTCGAGTGAATTGAAGTCCTGCTTCACAAAATGGATCTATACCTGGCACCATGATTGAAGACAAGAACCCAAGAGTAGACAAGTCACAGGTTCTAGAGGAGAACCTAGTACTATTATTCTGCTGATTGGAAGTAGTATTAAAACAATTCATAATTGCACATCATTTTTACCTACCGATTAATGTACTCCTTAACTGTCAGTAGAGAAGCTGCTTGTTGTTGATGTTAATTAATACACAGAAACTCAGAGTTGGGCAAATTACAAAGAATAAGAGACGATGTTCTTCTTTGAATGAGGTGTTTATAGTATATCATATCCGCTCAAGGCTCAGACATCATTGCAGATGAGGAAGTAGAGGATTGTACAGAGCCACTGTTAGTTATTGCAGGCAACTGATGTTTTGTAAACACAACAGAATGAGCTGTGCATAAATCCTTAGATTTCAAAAAGTATTTTTGAATTTAAAAACATGTTTTGTTTTTAATTTGGATAGAGAGGGGATATTAAAATGCCATGGTTCCCACATGAATGTCAGAAGGCTATCTTGTATATCAGTTCTAGCACTTTCCTCTTAGTATGAGACAAGAAACTTTTAACTTTTTGGTGCATATATGTCAAACTATCTGGTTCCCAATCTTCTAATGGTTTTTCTCTCTGTACCTCCATCTCTTCAGACTAAAAACAAGGAGGTATGAATATAGGAGAAATGCATTTCATTTTTATGTAAGTTTCTGTGTATCTAAACTCAAATGAGTTTCATCAGGCTTGTAGGGCAAGTGATTTACCATGTGACCATCTCCCAGCCAACTTCATATACCTTTTTTTTGTTTGTTTTTGTTTTTTTGTTTTTTGTTTGTTTGTTTGCTTTGGTTATTCGAGACAGGGTTTCTCTGTATAGCCTTGCCTGTCCTGGAACTCACTCTGTAGACCAGGCTGGCCTTGAACTCAGAAATCTGCCTACCTCTGCCTCCTGAGTGCTGGGGATTAAAGGCGTGTGCCACCATGCCTGGCATATACTTTTTTGATACTGTGTTGATATTAAGCAGAGGGTAACACTCATTTGCAATTGTCTATGGATACTTTCCATTAACATTATTCATTTAGAATCTTCCACGTTTAAGCATTTCAGAGAAACTTTTATTTTATTTTATTTTATTTTATTTTATTTTATTTTATTTTATTTTGAATAAATGGGTATTTTGCATGTGGGTCTGTATGTCTAACATGTATTGTAACTGCAAGTGCCATACAGATTGTCAGAGCCCCTGGATCTGGGTTTACAGATGGATATAAAGTACTGTGTCGATGGGGAGAATAGAATCTCAGTTGTCTAAAAGAGTATCCAATGCTCTTTACCACTAAGGTAACTCTTGAGCTCCTCAAACAATATTTCTAAGGTCACATTATAACCAGAGAAATAGTCTAAAACTCCCTTACCTTTTTGAGGTTCTATTATGTGCCAGCTTGTTTTGTCTTTTATTTAAACTCATACATACTGACAAGTATTACCAATACATAACAACAGAATCAAACAGTGCAAGCAGGAGTGACTGTAGGGAGCAGGGAGGCCAGATGTATTGACAGTAATATAGAAGAAGTTCTATGTGTTGCTTCCATCCTACTGCTCCTCAGTTCAGGCAAAGGTGACCCTGATAGTGGAAAGTGAAAGGTAATGGCAGTGGTTTCTGTTAAGTGAGCCCAGGGGTTTGTGGTTCACTTCTTCAATTTGAAGTCCATTTGTATTGTATGCTGTAGCATTTTACAGAACCAGGGGTTATATAGCAGAGTCATTCAAAATACAAAGAAATAGTACAGAAAAATGCACTTTTTATTCTTTTATCTTCACTTTTTTTTACTTTTTTCTATTTTCAATTTTTGTATTTTTTCCCCTTGCAATGACCTTTTTATCTTGTTATGCCATGAAATAGAACTATTTTTTTTTAAAAGACAAAAATATAGGATGACTACTTTTAAGAATTATTTTAATATATTAAACAGAATTTCTATTCTAATTCTTGACATTATTATTCATTAAAAATTAATGATCCAATAGGCACATTGAAGGTTTTGCTATGACAGCTGATTTAGTTGAATAATTATACTGATATATTTTCAATCTATTCCTAACAAAGAAAGACACCCATCCCTTCAACAATTAACATGTGTCAACTATTCAGAATTTATCTCTCTCAAAATGAATCACTATCTTACAGAAATCCTTATTTTGTCTTCAATAAAATATATATATACTTTAAACTACTTTCTGAGAATTTTATATAAGAGTACTAATGACTTGGAACTAGATAGCCAATCAGGAGATCCTCCCTGGAGAAGGCTGAATCTTCCTGCCTCAGTAGCCACTGAAATTACTCATTCATGGTGGGGCATATTAATATCTCTTCTATTCATCTTGGCTTGTCCAATGCTCTTGTACTTGTTGCTAATATTGTTACTGTTATCATTTGATGGGTGTAGCTTTCATTTGCTCGGGGCAGAAATCCTTATCCTCTGTCTCTTTACAATTTTTCTTCTGTCTCTCATTATGTTTTCTGAACCTTACAATTATGAGTTTTATATTTACAATTTTGGATTGAGCACTTCAGTGACTTTTGTTCTCTGTATTTTGACAAGTTGTTAATTTCTTGTAAGGACTCTACCTGTCTGATAAAAACAAACACACACAAAGAAACAAACAAACAAAAACCAAAAGCAAGAGAAAAAGAAGTTTTTTGATGAGAAATGAGAGCTACACTTATGTGTAAGTATAAGACTATATATTTGGAATACGGTTAGAAATCATACTGTTTAAGGAAAGTAAGTGTCAGTAGTTGGGTTTTTATTTTCTCATATATATTCTCTGACTGCAGTTTTTCCTCTTTATTCCTCCAAGTTCTTCCCCCTGCCTTCTGTCTCCCCTATATCCCTTCCTTCTCCATTTATATTAAAGAAAAAGGGGGAGATAGAAATATAGAGAGAAAAGGAGTGGGGTAGAGAGAGTAAAAAGCAAGCAGGTCTCCTGGGAATATCATTCAAACATGGCATAACAAATTATAACATGAGTATGCACAAATGCTCATATTAAGTCTGGGTAGGAGCATCACCTTCTGTGTGTAGAGATTTAGTTCCAGTACTGGGCATAAAATCTTCCCCTTGAGTGTATACTAACACCAGTTAGACTACGGTGAGTTATCCCTAAAACATGAGTCACTATTATACCCTTGAGAATATATTGGAATTCATGCCACTCTCATGGTTCCCAAGCTTTGAAGCCAGGTACAAATTTTGACTACTCTTCTCACTTGACAGCTTGCATAACATCTTCAGACACTAGAAGATCTATTTTCAGGGCAAGGCTTCCAGGTTACTTCCTGTTTCATTCCAAGTTCTCCATTTGAGGTATGTGATTTTTTTTCAAAGGTATTGTGGTAACTACAATTTCTGGGAAGGAATCAAGAAGAGCAATAGCTTGTATTTCATGGATATTCCTTGGAAATATGCTACCAACAAATCTAAAGGAAGTGTCTCATTTCTGGCACTGGGGATTCAGATAGATTGTATATATCACTTGTAGGGGAGCATTATCACTCCAATGACATAATTTCTTAACCTGTAAATATGTATATATTACATTATATACATGACATTTATAAATATTATATGTATACATTTATGTAAACATAAAAGCATATGCTTCCCTATGAATTTAAAATGATTTGTGTTACTATATTTTCCTTCTCCCTCCTTCTACAGAATTGAACATTTCCAGAGTTCCTATTTATCTTTCTACATGGACATTGTATATTTTGCTGGTTTGAGTTATGACATTAGGTTATGACTCATGTTTAGAGCTCTGATCTATATCCAGCAATAAGAGACAATAAGTGTCACTTGTCTTTCTGTGTCTTTCTGTGAGAACTCAATATATATTTTGAGCTCAACCTATATATTTATAAATTTCATGGTTTCATTTTCCTTTATCTTTTTAAAAATATCACTGAAGAGTGTTTTATTGTGTATATGTACTACATTTTCATTGTCATTTATCAACTGAAAGACATCTGACTTGTTTCCATGTCCCAGCTTTGACAATAGAGGCAATGAATATGGGTGAGTAGAATATAGAGAGTAAAATATTGAGTTCTTTGGATATATAACAGGAAATGTTATGGCTTGGTTATGTGGTACATTTATACTTAGATCTTGTTATTTCTTCACATCTATTAGCATAGTGACTGTACCAGTTTGCAATCTCACTAACAGGGAATTAATGATGCTCTTGCTCCACAATCTCACCAGCATTTGTTGGAACTTATTTTCTAGTTATTAGAAAACCTGTTTGGGGTTAAGATTAACTTGCATTTCTCCAATTGCTAAGGATATGGAATACTTCTAAAATTTTTCTTAATCAATTTAATATTTTTGTACATGTGAAGACTCTGTTTAAATCTATACCCTCTTAAACTCCTTGATTTTTTTTCTTTTGCTTACTTTATGAATTCTTTCAGCAAAATCTTGCTGGCATGTGCAATAGTGCCTGCATTTGGTGGCTGATTATGGGGTGGATCCTTTTGTCTTAGCTCCAAACTTTGTCTCTGTAACTCCTTCCATTGGTATTTTGTTCCCTATTCTAAGGAGGAATGAAGTATCCACACATTGGTCTTCCTTCTTCTTGATTTTCTTGTGTTTTGTAAATAGTATCTTGGGTATTCTAAGTTTCTGGGCTAATATCCACTTATCAGTGAGTGCATATCAAGTGACTTCCTTTGTAATTGGGTTACCTCACTCAGGATGATATCCTCCAGATACATCCATTTGCCCAAGAATTTGATAAAGTCATTGATTTAATAGCTGAATAGTATTCCACTGTGTAAATGTACCAAATTTTCTGTATCCATTCCTCTGTTGAGGTACATCTTGGTTCTTCCAGCTTCTGGCTATTATAAATAAGGCTACTATGAACATAGTGGAGCATGTATCCTTATTACCAGTTGGAAGATCTTCTGTATATATGCACAGAAGAAGTATGGGTATTGGGTGAGGGAAAAAGAACTGAAGTCCTGAGGGACAGCAGAAAGAATGTAAACAGGCAACCTTGGGAGGTAGGAGGTTGTGTGTACCTTCCAGAATACAACAGAAACCTGGGAGGTTAGAGACTTTCAGGACTTAAAGGGGGGGGGGGACCATAGAGGCCTTATTTGTGATAGCCAGAAGCTTGAAACAACCCAGATGTCTCATCACAGAAGAACAGATAGAGAAAATGTGACTCATTTACATAATGGAATACTACTCAGCTATTAAGAATGAGGACATTCTGAGTTTTGCAGGCAGATGGGAACCTTTTGAGCCTTAGAAATAGAAACTGAAATACAGGGCACATTTCAGGCAAATGAACCAGACAGCAAGCTTTTTTGTTTTGTTTTGTTTTTAAAAATACATAACAAGTCTTATGTACTTTGCAGAATTGAAGTTCATTTTTATAACTCTTAGCTACCTCATTATATTCTTTCAATTTTTGGATTTTTTTTAATCTTATGAACACCAAGAATTATTATTGGAAAATATTAAGCTATCCAAGAGAGTAGGAATATCTTTAGGCCATCATCTTTTCCCTTGTACATCCTCAACCCCTATTTAGATCTTACATATAACTACCTCCTTTAGGCAATATAATATCTAGGTCAAATTAGTTGATGATGGCTTCCATGAAGGAGACCACCATTTTACCACCAAAATTATATGAATATTTGAGTTTTGTTTTTTTTAATCTTTCTTTCTCTTTTTCCTATATTTAAAAATTGCATCTCCTTTGATATCTTTCTGAATAGGCTGAGTCATTGGTGTAGCTGCCTCTGTTCTTTTATATCCATGAAGCCCCTCACACAATTCATATTGCATACTAATAGTTTGTATAGTTGAGAAAAACTGTGAGGAGCGGGTTTGGCCATGGCCCCAAGATGGCACCCGGGACTGCCGCCAAGTCTAACTGCTAACAACTGACTTCCTCATATCCCTCAAGATAGTCACGTCCTTTAAACTGCACTGCACAGATGCACCACAACAAAAGATCAGATGATGTGACGAATATAGTCCTGTGCCAATGAACTGTGCCTACGTGGAATAGGGTGATGGGGAGCAGACTAGAGCTTATAAAAGGGGATGGCCAAGGGAGGTCAGGGGATCTTTTTACTGCACATAGTTATGTTCCTGAATAAACTGCTTTGAAAAGGACATCGGTTTCATTGCTTCTTTTCTGCTGGTCAGAGACGGTAGAGACAAAAAACCTCTAAAGAGGTTATATATAATTATATAGACAAATTATATTTATAATTTGTTTATATAATTTTTATATAAACAAATTTGTTATAATTATATAGACAGATTTTTTTTTTCCTGCATTCATGAACTCATGTTTGCAGAGTTCTTTCCCACAGCCTTAAAGACTGTCCTGAGGATTAAAGTATCACCATTTTACTGAGGATTACCAGATACACTCTCAATTCTTGGAATCATGCTGTTTCTCATTACCATGCAGTCATTAACCTTGTCAGGGAGAACATTGTCCTATAGCCTTGGAAATGAGAACAATCACCAAAGGAGGAACATGAAATAAAATATGTACATTATTATGCCAAGCTTTATGCTTACAGCAACCATCAGCACTAAAGGAGACCCACATCTTGCTGACTCTGTTTCAGGGACTGGAACTCTATCACACCGTCCCTTCTGTAGCCATGTTAGACCTGCATTTTACCTTGATCTCTTGAATATACATACAAGGAGAGTAAAACTGACTCCTGTAAATTGTCTTATTATCTCCATATGTGATACATTGCACATACACCTAAAAACAGACAAACACACACACACACACGCACACACACACGCACACACACACATATACACACACACACACACACACACANANAGANAGAGAGAGAGAGAGAGAGAGAGAGAGAGAGAGAGAGAGAGAGAGAGAATAAATATGTACACATAGTTATAGAGGAATTTTAATTCAGCAACATGGCTGCTCTGGAAAGGGATAACATCCAAAGACCACTTAGTCCTGTGCAAACACATTAAATACACACCTTTATTCTCAAACAATGTAGGTAAGGTTAGTTTGTAGAAGAAGGTGCCATATTTGAAAGTGACATCTAATTAGAGGGCATTTCAGTGAATGCAACTGAGTCAGTTCTTTCTATTCATTCATTTGAGTTCAGTGAAGTGGAGTAGTTAGTGCAATGAGTATAATGCAGTGGAGTTTAGTGCGCTTATGAGTTCACAGAGTCCAATGCAGGTCAGAAGAGACTGGTGAAACCAGAGAAATAAGAAAGAGCCAAAGATTAGAACAAATTATCAGCATGAGCCTGAGGCCAAGCAGAGCAATTCAGTGAGATAAATATGAGAAATCAGAATGAATCAGTCAGCATGGAGAAGAGTTTGAGCAAAACCAACTGAGTTAAAAACCAGCCATCAAGAGGTCAAAAAGAACTAGAAAGTGTGAGCTTATTTAGCAATAAGCCTCTGAGAAGACAATTATATCTGATAAATAAAAGTTATTTACTTTGTTGCCAAACATGACTGAAGAAGAAGAAGCAAACCCACTAATTTGCAGAAAGCTAAGGATATCTGACAGAGAGTAGCAATAGAATATTTTACCCAGCATCCTCTTCAAAGGAAGTTATCAGTTTTTAAGTTTGGGTGGTTACCCAGAAAGACTTGGGAGACTCTGGATCCACAGGAGCCTTGATCCTGGAGCAAAGAGTGACTCAGGAGACAGGCAATCAAAAGAAGGCACCCTAAAATACAATTTTAATTATAGAGACAGATTTTTTTTCCTGCGTTAAAATTTGTAAACTCCATTTCAGATTCCTTAACATCAAGGGTAGGAGTTGAGGGGATAATAATATTGTTTGAAAAGGCCTTTCCAGTATTTATTTGACCACCTGAGTAAATCTCTCCCTAATTTTAATTGCACTCTTTATATATTCCCTCTAAACAAGGTTGAAAAAAATAGCTGTACAACAAGAAAAATTAGCTGTGATAAGACAAAGATGTGATAGACAAGAGATGAAGGAAGTAAGCAAGCAGGAAGTACCTAATTGTAAACCTATGGTACCCAATGAAATTAAGGATCAAGGCAGACAGCCCATTGAACCTATTGCACCACCTCCTAACAAAATTGAGCAAAGGTCACTGCTGATTTTCCCAGCTTCTTGGGAACAAATGCCAGAAAACTATGATAATTAGCTAGTTTGGAATCCCTTTAAAATACAAGTTCTTAAACATTTGAAAGAATCAATATTAACTTATAGAAGGCACTCATTCTATGTGAGACAAATGTTGGATACTTGGACTACTCCCCTAAAACTGGAACAACGTAACAGCATGTGTACTAGAAGCTGTTTTCTTTGTTTTGGTTTTGTTTCTGTTTGTTTGTTTGTTTGTTTTTGTCACAAAAGACTACCTTATTTCAAAGGATGTTGCATATAAGTCCCTATTACACCACTCTTCATCATATTTGAACCAGACATATTTTTATCCACAAGCATTCTCAGATCATAAGCATTAATTCAGGGAGTCTGATTCTCAGAGCTTTAAAAACAAACAAACAGACAAACACAAACATACTTTCCTTCTTTATTTTAATTTGCATGGCATAATTCTGCATTTGTAACATAATCCTTTATTTTTTGTATTTATTTAGTTGTGTACTAATACCCCAAATATTGTGCCACTCCCATTTCCCCCTGAAACAATCCCCTAATAGGTACTGCCCTCCCCACAATTTTGGGAATCCCAAATATCAAAATATTCCTTGATTTGGCTGAGAGAGATGAAGTAATTGTAATAGGGATTGCAGCCAACATGCTTCAAGAGTCTTCTCTAGAAAACTTCAGCTTTCTGGGATTTGAAGAACGTGTGATAAATGTAGGCATTGGCATTGGATTAATGAATCCAAATCAGCAAGAGTTATGCAAGGTCATCTGTCATCTTGCAGGTCAGCAGAAGCAGTTGAAGCTAGAGACAAGAAGGAACCAAAGATTAGAACAAATTTCCAGAGTTTGTTTGAGGTCAAGCAGAGAAATTAATTGAGAAGCTCTGAGGAGCCAGGTTGAATCAAGCAGCTTGGAGAGGAATTTGAGCCAGAACAGCTGAGATAAACCAGACAGACAGAGTTCAGAAAAAGCTAGAAGAGGAGTAAGCCTCTGAGAAGTAACCTTACATCTGACAAAAATTACTATTGAACATAATTTAAAATTCCAAACAGCAAAATTAAGTTGAATTTATTTAATAATAACTTCTGGAATAATAAAGTTAATGCTTTCAGATGTTTGTTCAGATAATGTAGAAAAGCTATACTTTCTAGATTATCATTTAATCTTCACTAGGCCATCATTGGCTTCCTACTATTCCTACTATTCCTATTGTGATATTTAACCACATAAGATCAAAAATCTTCAATACTCTGCTAACCTTGAACTATACATTATTTTAACACAAGTAAATACCTCAAAAATGATAGAGAGCCACTCACAAGTAGATAATGTCCTGAAAGTCAGAGACCTTAGAACAGGTTTTGAGGAGCTATGCCACAGAGGAGAAAGACAAATTTTAAGAACCAATGAGGTTGGAAGACACCAAAGAAAAACTGCGTTCCACAGCCAACAGGATTGACACATGTGCCATGCACAGGACCTACATAGGCCCAAGACAGATAGGGTCCCAATCCTGAGACAGGAAGTAAAAGGGATGGGGTCATCTGTGTATTGAGTAACCTTGTGATGATTTAAATGAATCTAAGCATTTTGGATGTGTGAATAAATTGAAGTTTTTCATAACTCTTATATATTATAATAAATTATTTAAGAATATTATAGATAGTTTTAGGTTAACTTGGCACAAGCTAAATTCTACTGAGAGAAAAGAACCTCATAAGAATTGGATGTAGGCAGTTCTATAGACGTTTTCTTAATTAGTGATTGATGGTGGAGGGCCCAACCCATTGTGGGTTGGAGCATACTGGGGCTGGTGTTTCTGAGTTCTACAGGTAAGAAGGCTGAACAAGCCATATGGAACAAGCTAGCAAGTCGCAATCCTTCATGGCCTCTTCATCAGATCCTTTTGGTCCTATTCTAACTTCCTTTGATGATGAACAGTGATGTGAAAGTATAAACCAAAAAACCCTCTTTCTTCCCCAAAGTATATTGGTCATGGTGTTTCATCATAGCAATAGTAACCCATAACTAAGACAAAGAACCTCACCAATAAACTTAGGGAATTCACCTAAAAGTCTTTAAAGATAATGGATAATTTTGAAAAGGATATTATATTGTACCATTTCTTTTCATTTTGCTCCATTAGGCCTTGCTTTTCAGACATCATGAGTATAATTAAACTGTGAGGTCAATTCATGTTTTGCTTCTCAGAATTCTCACAGTACTCTGTGCAAGATCTCCAACAAAGAATCAATGTCAATAAAATTCTCTTGACAAATTTTACTGGTTGGGAGTCAGCATCATGCTTTGTTATGAACTATAATTGTGTTATGCTAATAATAGTAAAGTGTAATTAAATCTCACTCAGTAAAAGTAATTGGAGTACATGAGTAAATTAGTTCATACATTTTAAACTATTATCATTATATTTATCATTATTTAAGAAGGACAATAGATGTATTTATTTCCAAAAATGGGTATCTAATCAATAATATATGGGTCATTTTGGTTCATAGTATTGAGTAGACAATGTATGCAATTCATTTTACATTGATATTTCAAAACAAGAAATACTGTCCTATACACATAGGAGCTCTTGGAGTAGTTAGTATTAAATTTCAAAGTGATAAACAAGATAAGCTGCTTTTCTCTGCAGCATTACACTGTGCCACACAAATGGACAAACATGGACATTAGATGTTGATTTACCTTACTCTGGAAGAGCAGTTACATAGTGTTCTGCTCTTGAGAATTAAGTTACACTCACTGATGTATAAAGCAATATCTATTAATAAAATCTGGCAGTGTTTCACTTAATACATCCTGCTTATCTGACATATATGATGAAGCATAGTATAATAAAAATTCTTACATTAACAAAATTTCTTCAATGTAGTATCACATATTCTTTTACTTTTTTAAAATTTAATGAAGAGTAATTGGTAAAGAGTCTTGAACTCATTGGCATAGGGGAAATTTCCTAAAAAGAACTCCAGTGGCTCACACTCTTAAGATCAAGAATTGATAAATGGGACTTCATAAATGGGAAAGCTTCTGTAAGGTAAAACACAGTCAATAAGACAAATTGGCAAACTACAGATAACATCTGATAGAGGGCTAATATTCAAAATATATAAAGAACTCAAGAAGCTAACCACCAAAAAAAAAAAAAAACAAAACAAAACAAAACAAAACAAAACAAAACAAAAAAAACCAATCCAATCAAAAAATGGGATAGAGAACTAAACCAAGTATTCACAACAGAGGAATCTTTAATGGCTGAGAAACACCTAAAGAAATATTTGGTCATTAGTGATCAGAGAAATACAAATCAAAATCACCCTGAGATACCACTTTTCAACAATCTGAATAGCTAAGATCAAATCCACAGGTGACAACACATGTTGGAGAGGATGTGAAGAAAGAGCAACACTCCTCCATTCCTGGTGGGATTGCAAACCGGTACAACCACTCTGGAAATCAATCTAGAGGATTTTCAGAAAATTATAAATAGATCTACCTGAAGACTAGTAATATCACGCTCAGGAATATAACCAAAAGATGCCCCATCATTCCACAGGGACACATGTTCCACTAAGTTCTTCGTGGCCTTGTTTGTGATAGCCAGAAGCTAGAAACTAACCAGATGTCCCATGACAGAAGAATGGAAACAGAAAATGTGGTTCATTTACAGAATGGACTACTACTCAGCTACTAAGAATGGGAACATCATGAGTTTTGCAGGCAAATGGAAGGAATTAGAAAATATCATCCAGAATGATAGACCCAAAAGAACATGCATGGCATATAATGTTTATTAGATAGATATTAGCCCTGTCCCCCAAAAGTGCCAAGTACCCAAGATACAGCCCACAGAACTCAAGAAGTTCAAAAAACTGAAAGGCGCAAGTGAGGAAACCTCAGTCCCATTGGGGAGGAAGAAGAAAGCAACCACAATGAGGTGGGGAGGAAGAGGTCTGGGAGGGAAAGGGATTTTGGGGGGCAGGGCAGAGAGGGGAACATGATCAGGTATTGGTTGGGAGAAAAGGACTCTAATCCCTGAGGGCCAGCGGAAAGAATGGAAACATGTAACATCGGGAAGTAAGACATTGGGGGACCCTCTAGAATGTTCCAGAGATCTGGGAGGTGAGAGACTCTCAGGACTCAAAGGGACCTTAGATGAAATGCTCTACAGTGGGGAAAAGGAACTTGTAGAGGCCACCTCCAGTAGACAGGCATCAAGTGAGGAACAGGCTGCCATCCCACAGTCAAAATCCATAATTCTTCCTATCTGAAAGAACTGCAGGGATAGAAATGGAGAAGAGCCTGAGGAAAATAAGGTCCAGTGATAGGCCCCAATTAGAATTCATCTCAAGGGGAGGTCACAGGACCTGACACTCTTACTAAGGCTATGGAATGCCCCCAAAAAGGTACTAGATGATTGTACTCTTAAAGACCCAACAAACAGCTGAAAGAGTCAGATGCAGATATTTGCACCCAATCAATGGACAGAAGCCACTGACCTCTGTGCTTGAATATGGAGAAAGCTGGAAGAAGATGAGAAGGAGGGCAACCCTGTAGGAGAACCAGTAGTCGCAATTAACCTGAACCCTGGAAATCTCTCAGATACCAGACCACCAACCAGGCAACATACACCAGCTGATATGAGGCTCCCAACACATATACAGCAGAGGACTGTTGGGTCTGGGTTTAGTCTGAGAAGATGAACCTAATCTTCAAGAGACTGGAGGCCCAGTGAGTTTAAAGTTTTGGTAGGGCGGGGGTGGGCAGTAGGGACATCCTAGTGGAGACAGGGCGACAGGAGGAGGTTTGGGATATGGAAGAATAGGAGGGTGTATGGGGAGGGGAGTAAAATCTGGAGTTATAAATAAACAAACAAATAAATAAAATTTAATGAAAAATTGGTAGTTTTTATGACTTAAAGGCAAGAAATATTACTAGTAAAGAAAAGATATATTTAGTATATTATTTGTTAATGAAAGATTTTCCTAACCTATTCATTACTTTATATAAGTAACACACTATCATTTTTGTGTACTTTCTAGTGATGTATATAGCAACTATTTATTATTATCTCTCAGAAGGAACACATACTGTATCTTTTAACTATCTTTTCTCTTGACAAAATATACTAATTATGTCCTAGTTAAGTAGTGTAACATATATTACATTAATTTGTTTTATATATATATATATATTATATTTTACATATAGTATAAAAATTATATATATATATATATATATATGTAATTTTATACATCCAGGATATTATCTACTTTGGAATACTATAAGACATTATTTATTTTAAAAAGATGTTGAAATTGAATAATATTGACAAATAATTGAAAACCTTTCATAAAATCTTTTTACCTGTATATCTTTATAATTTATAATGCCATGAATTAATAGATGAACAAAATTTATAATAATCAAATCAGGAAAAATCACTATTTAATCTCTTCCTCATAATTTGTGGTTTGGTGTTTTGAGCTACTCTACTCAAGTTATTCACAAACCATGCAGTGCTATAATATTTATTACCTTTATCGCCCATTCCAGTTGAGAGTGGTTTCTGATACAAAACTATTATTCCAGTGGAAAATGATGACACCAAATACCTGCCACAGACCATGAACATGGGCGACAGGTAAAAAATCAAATGTCAATGTATAAAGCTTTAACTTTGTTAGTATATTAAAAACCTCAAGGCTGGGGACAGGGTTCAGCTGACTGATGTCAACACTTAAGGCCCAGAGTTTTGATCCATTGGTCAAGGGCAAACTACAGACAAGGAACCATTGACCTGGGACTCAAGTGCTTAGAAAGCAAAGATGCGAGGATTCTTGCAGTGATGGACAGCCAGCCTGCTTGAACTGGCCTGTTTCAGGTTTAGTGAGGAACCTTATCTCCAAAAAAATAAGATAGAGGATGTTTTATGAGAAGAGCCATCATGTGTTCCACTCATACAGAGAAATATGTATATGTATCTGCTCAAATATGCACTGTCCTAAAACTACAATTAAAAGAAAGAAGAAGATTTTAAAAATCAGAACCATTTTTTTATTTGACAGAGGAAATATTATTGATTAAAATTATATTATCTTTATCAAATGCTTAATTATTTTTAACTATGAGTATTACTTCACTGTGTTTATAAATGCATCTAATTTAAGTATAAAGCAAACAGTATATTGATAGAATGCATCTGAATTGTTTTCTAAATTTATAAAGAAAATATGAAATGCACAAATAACCTGTAATATAACCAAACAGTAGCAATGAACAACAAAAAAAGAGATGAGCAGACATGATAATTTACCTTCATTGTAATTAGTGAAATACCTATAAAAGCCAATTGCATTCTCTTTTACAGTCAAATTTACACCTTGCAATGCTATGTGCTATGCATAACCTTATACATATATAAAATCTTGTGAATGAAGCTGAGGCTATTGTAATTATTTATTTTCTTTAACTTGATTACTGCCCACTCTGCAATAGAGAATTTCCAGGTAATTGTTATGGGCATTCTTGTGCTGAGCAATCAAAGGAAGATTGTTATGTTAATAATGTTCACAGTAACAAAAGCTGAACCCAACTCTGAGATGATCAATAAATAAAACACCCAAGTCCATTATGATATACCAGCCAGTGATATATTACAGAAGATCTAAAGGTAGAATTAACATATTGGTTGGGTCTTAGTGCTATAACACTGAGTAAAAAGCCATGCCTCAAACATGTGCCCTTTGGTAGCTGAAAAGATCCTAAAAGCCAAGTTTTCTCCCCAACATAAACATACCTGAAAATTTAGAATAGCGTAGAGACTAAATACTACCCAAAGAGTGAGGAGCCATTTAGTTAAAATTTATCAGTTGTATTTAAACTGTATTTCGGTGCTGATTTATTGACTGACATCCATTTGTTGAATAAATGTGGACGTAGAGCTCTTTCATTTCATTTCTCAGTATCTGCTTGAAAATAGTTTTCTTTTCTGGCCACAGTGTACATACTGTCCTCATTATTCCTGGTACTGTGTATCCAAAAGCATATCTCTTCTTTTTATGAAATCATTTAAACTAGATCTATTGAATTTTCCTCTCAATTTTGATAGATTTATTCTATTAGTTGTTTGTTTTTTATTAATTAATTAATTAATTAATTACCCTTACCTACTCCTCAACCCCATCTCCATGTGGATGTCTGCACCCTACTCCCCATCTGACCTTTGAACACCCTGGGGCCTCCAGTCTCCTGAGGGTTAGGTGTTTCATCTCTGTATGAACACAGACCTGGGAGTCCTCTGTTGTATATGTGTTAGGAGCCCCATATCAACTGGTATAGGCTGCCTGTTTGGTGCTATAGTGTTTGATAGATCTTGGGGGTCCAGATTAATTGAGACTGTTGGTTCTCCTACAGGGCTAACATTCTCCTCAGTTTCTTTCAGCCTGCCATAATTCATCAACAGAGATCATATGCTTCTGTCTGTTTGCTGGGTACAACTATCTTCATCTGACTCCTTCAGCTACTTGTTGGGTCTTCCTGAGTATGATCATGGTAGGTTCCTTTTTGTGAGTGCTCCATAGCCTCAGTAATAGTGTCAGGCCTTGGGGCCTCCCCTTGAGCTGTTTCCCACTTTGGGCCTGTCCCTGGACCTTCTTTTCTTCAGGCTCCTTTCCATTTCCATCCCTGTAATTCTTTCAGATGGCAACAATTATGGGTCAGAGTCTTGACCGTGGGATGTTCCCTGCACTGTGTTTGCTTTTCAAACTTGCAATAGAACACAAGTTGTGGAATATTACTCATATATAAAACTACTACCCCCTTTCAAAGACATCCAGGTAGTGCTGTGCATGTAGTTTCAGATTTTGTCCTAAGAAGTTTTCCCGCCCTTCTGTATTTCATCTATGGAATGTTAGAGATGCCGATGAAATAGTTTTGGGGATTTATGTTGTATGAATCATTTTTGGGGGTTTATGAGTCACATGTATCTTAAATCTGGTGTTCTACATTTGTTCTTAATAGAAGATGCTACATTTAGATGAATCCTAAGACATCACAAAGTATAGAAATTCGTGCTTTTATTTACCTGTATCAGCCTACTAGTCTGTCAGTTTCCCACAGCAGAAACTTGCAGTCAACAAAACAAAGTCTAGTCTGTATTGCTGTTTATCTTGCACCATACATTTCATGGATTTTCACAAATCTATCATGAGTTTCCTTGTATTATATGCTGTGCTCTGAAAAGTCATTTATCCCTAACAAGGAATGCATGACAACCACTCATCTTTACACCATTGCTATAGCTTTGCCTTTTCTCACCATTCAAATGGTTGAAAGCATATAGCAAAATAACAGCAGACTGGTTTCTTTCCCTTGTAAATATGTCTGGAGGTCCCTCTGCCCTTTATCAGTTTGAGAGACCTAGGCACATTTGTGTTTACTATCTGATTATGATGACGCTCTACAGGTTCCATATTTATCTACTGAAGGAGTATATAATGGTTCATCATAATGGGCATCTTATCTGGATATAGATTACCATGGAAACATACCTCTTGCTTTGTCTGAGGTGTTTCCAAAATACTTAACTGAGAGTAAAAGTGCCCTGAATGTATGCAAGTATATCTATTTGACTGCACCTGGACCAAATAAAAATGTAAAACTAAGTTTAGACTCAGTCATCATCTGTATTTGTCAGTGAATTCTGCCGCTAGAATATGGGTAACAACTCAGGCTCCTGTCCTGTCACCATTATGACACCATCTACTTAGAACAGTTAGGCAAAGTAAACCATCATATATTTAAGTTGTTTTGATCAGATCATTTATCTCACTAAAATGATAAAAATAACTTCATGGACAGTTTACTTCTCTAACATTTGGCAATTATATATTTATATTTCTAAAATATCCATGTCTGGATATTTAAAGAAATTGACACTGAATAAGAAGTTGACAACAAAAATCAGCAATTACAATACTAAAAGCATATTTAATTCCTAGAAATGGCTGAAATGACTTACTAAAGTGTAATATTTCATTCTGTTTAGTAGTGTAACAAAATTGCTCTGATTGCATACACTTGGTGTGGCTAATGTTTCAGTCTGGGCTATGTTCACATGTGATTAGAATAAATTGTATGAAAAATAATTACTCTCAATAAAAGCAAAATGAATATAAACACTCAATCAAGAAAACCAATTCTGATAAAGAACCAATTTTGAGATAAAATACAGTGACACACACACACACACATCCACACATCCACAAGAATGCCCAATTTCATCTAAAACAAACATTATACCACTACGAATTAGCAGAGATTGACCTAGCCAGTGTGAATCAAGGGACATTTATATTTCTTTGAATTGTTCTTTCTGATGTCCTTGTCACCCATCAGTTTGCCACTTCAGCTGAACAAAATAACTGAATGCCTAAATTGAAATATAAGAAGAGATAGGAGATGTTAAAAAAAGAGTAGGGGACAAAAGTTCAGCATGACAGGAAAATAGAAAAGGGCTTGCTGGCAGTGGTAGGACACAACAAATGATGTAGCAGAGAGATAGAAGGGGAAGAGAAACAAACGACCTTTGTTATAAAATGCAGTTAGAAAACCAACTTGTTTGTATGCCAGTGAACAATACCCAAAACACTTCACCAAAAAACCAGAACTTTCCGTTGAAATACCCTGTATAGTTGGACATAGTTCTTAAATGGAATATATTTTCCATTCAGTTTGTGAATTGGAAAGTTCCTCTCTCCTGGCAAATTTTTACAGTCCTTTCTCTCTGTAGCAAGAAATCCTTCTCTATTCCCCCTTCCTATATTTCTTACTACACAGGAAAATCCCTATAACTTGTTCATTTTGGATTTAGTTTGAATGATTAGCATCCTGTAAGTTTCTACCTAGTATTGTTATGCTTATTATTTCTTATTGCATTAATCATAGATAAAACACTATTCAGCAGGTAACCAGTTAAGAAAATTATTGCTGGGATATGCATACACATATCATTCCCAGCAGCACATAAGCTGAATAAGGTACAGCTAGATGATCAAAGCAGCTGAACTATACAAGTTCTACCAATCAATTAAAGAAGGAGAAGATGGGGATTTTGAATGATCTTAAAGTTGTTCTGCTTAATTAACATCATTTGAAAACTGAAGCCCTTCTTCCTCTTAGAAAGAAAATGAAGCTGGACCAAGTCTGCATCCATTAGACCCATATGAGTGCCCATTTTTTTCCCTCCTCCTATGCAAAGTTTCTTGAGGACTTTATAAGTTGTTTTGGTCATATACTCCCATCTCCTCTACTGCTCCAAACTCTATCTCCATTTGGATGCTCACGCAAATTTGTCCCCTCTGTATGTTTTTCTAAACTTATCAGGTACAGTTTGCATGGTCCATATCCTCTTGGATGCATAACCTTCACTGGTCAATCCACCATGATTCTCATTCTTAAAGAGAACTTCTCCCTCTGCCAGCAGCTCTAACCTGCTCCATATTCCTTATGTAGATATGGGACTTCTTTGTTCCCACTCTCACACTCCATGCTGGCATCGTGTGTGTCCTATCACATGAAGCTGGAAACAATTGTTTTAAGATTCAAATGGACAAACATGCTTTCTGTCACTTGTGGATGTTATCTTTGAACCTTCCAATATGTGAGTTTCCTTTGCAATACTCATAGCAGTACATGGGAATGGATTTAAATTACAATAGTTATATCTAAACGGTATTAAGGAAGAATAATAGAGCTGAGTTATTTTTACTCTTATATGTTACTGCCTTTTCAAATTGCTGAAGTCAACCAATAAAATACAAATTAGGGAAGAATGGTTCTATTTTGACATAAGTGTCAAAGGAAAGGAAGTCCATTATAGAAGGCAAGGCAGGGCAATCAAATTGTGGTCCCTATCTCCAAGTTAGGATGCTGACTTTTCATATCTGATTAACAAGCAGGAAACACACACACACACACACATACACAGAGTGGGGAGGAGAAGAAAGAGGAGGAGGAGGAAGAGGAGGAGGAGGAGGAGGAG
>NC_034597.1:81509209-81549209 GCF_900095145.1 Mus pahari | reverse complement strand
ATGGAGTACTACTCAGCTATTAAAAACAATGAATTCATGACATTCTTAGGCATAGAAGGAACTAGAAAATATAATCCTGAGTGAGGTAACCTAGACACAAAAGAACACACATGGTATACACTCACTGATAAGTGGATATTAGCTATGTTACTTGGACTCTGCCTGTGGAACTGCTGCCTCTTAAGTAGCATCAGGAACAATGTCAAACCAAATGTCTGGACTGGGTAATTTGCCCTAATACCATGTGGTAGATAGGTAAGTGTTAGTAGAAGAGAAGATATGCTGAAAATAATTCAGGAGTAAGTATGGAGCTGAGATGTTTTATGAAATTCTCATTAACACTCCATAGGGTTCTGCGAGAAAGGCTGAACTGTGCTAAACTTGGTAGGACTTCACCAGACCCTGAAATTATCTCTCCATTTTTCTCTCCCTCCCTGTCCCATGAACCTTGTTTTATGTTTCTTTCTACTTTTCTACCTCCCCAGATGATATTTTTTGTTTCCATACCTATTTGTTTTAATTCATTGTTCATTTTTATTACTTCCAATTTACGTTTTTAAATCACATAGGTCAGACCAAAGATCATATATATATATGTATGTTTGTATATATAAATATGTATATATACATATATGCATTTATATGTATTTGTATATATGTATATGTATATATAAATACATGTATATATGTGAATATATGAGATCTTTTGATATATAAATAAATGTATATATACGAATATATGAGATCTCATATATGTATATGTATATATATATGTATATATAAATACATGCATATATATGAATATATGTGGTCTTTTGTCTGACCTATGTGATTTATATGAATACATATAAATATATACATATATGTATAACTATACAGTATAGATAGATAGATAGATAGATAGATAGATAGATAGATAGATAGATAGATTTAATTCAATCGAAGACCTAGCTTTACTGGTTCCTTTGCAGCTCAGCACATACAAGATGTCTGTTTGAGCTTTGGTTAAGTTTATTGGACTAGAAGAAAAGTGAAGAACATAATATTACAATAGTGTCTGAAGCCAAGTCAAAAAAAAATGTTTCTTTGTTCTAGCACAAAATAAATGAGCACTATTAATTTAAAGAAGTAAAATTGTCCCGCAGGCCTGTTGATATCAGTAGTGAACAGGGAGGGTCCCACAAACTTACCTAAAGATTATCCATTTCTTTTTGTTTGTTTGTTTTAGTAATTTTTGTATGAAGAAAATAAAATTTGTAAATACATTTTGTATTAAAACAAGCCTCAATCCAGAGATAGCCTGACTCCTAGGAGGTCTGCCATAACCAGTGTCACAGGAGATCTGCTGTAGCCAGGGTCACAGGAGGATCCCTAAACAAAGACATCACTGTCTGTCTCCCAGAAGGCCTTTTCTAACCCAGCTTCCAGAGCTCCCCCTTCCTACAAGAAGGGATAGGCTCCAGTCAGAGACAGTAAGGCAAGTCAACACCAGAAATCAGGAGTTACAGATGTAAGCATCACCAATAAAATATGAGACAGAAGAGAGAATCTCAGGTGTAGAACACACCATAGAAATACTGACACAACATTCAAAGAAAATACAAAGTGCACAAAGCTCCAAACCTAAAACAACAAAGATATGCAGGACACAATGGAAAGACCAAGACTAAAAATAATAGGAATAGAAAGGAGAGCAGAATCCCAATGCAAGGGTCCAGGAAACATCTTTAACAAAATCATAAAAGAAAACCTATCTAACCTAAAGAAAGAGATGATCTCCGGGCAGTGGTGGCGCTTACCCATGCCTTTGATTCCAGCACTTGGGAGGCAGAGGCTGGTGGATTTCTGAGTTCAAGACCAGCCTGGACTACAGAGTGAGATCCAGGACAGCCAGGGTTACACAGAGAAACCCTGTCTTGAAAAACCAAAAGAGAGAGAGAGAGACAGACAGAGACAGAGAGAGAGAGAGAGAGAGAGACAGACAGACAGACAGACAGACAGACAGACAGACAGACAGACAGAGACAGAAAGAGAGAGACAGAGACAGAGAGACAGAGAGAGAGAGATGGTTATAATTGTACAAGAACCAAAACATACACAGAGCAAAGAATGAACATTAAAAGCAGTAAGGCAAAAGGACCAAGTAACATATAAAGGCAGACCTATCAGAATTACACCAGATTTCTCAAGAGATTCTACAAGCCAGATTTTAAACCATATCTTTCCACTCTTCCAGCCATACAGAGGATAATAGAAGGAAAGCTCCAACACAAGGAGAGAAACCACATCAAAGAAAAATCAATAAATTAATCATCTCACAACAAACTCAAACCACACAAATATAATACAATAAAAATAACAGGAGCAAACAATCATGGATCTTTAATAACTCTCAGCATAAATAGGTTCAATTCTACAATAAAAATGATATAGGCTAACAGACTGGATATGTAAACAGGTCCAATCATTTTTTTGCATAGAGGAAGCATACATCATTGACAAAGAGAGACACTACCTCAGAATAAAATGCTGGAAAAATTTTTCTAAGGAAATGTTCCCAAGAAACAAGCTAGAGTCAACTTTCTAACATCCTATAAAACAGGCTTTCAACCAACAGTTATCAATAAAGATTGGGAAGGACACTTCATATTCATCAAATGAAAAATCTACCAAGATGAAGTCTCAATTCTGAACATTTATGCCCCAAATGCCAGAGCACACACATTTGTAAAAGCAAAGTTATTAAAGCTCTAAACACACATTGATCTTCATGCAAAATACTGAGAAACTTCAACACCCTGCTCTCATCAATGGACAGGTCACTGCAACAGAAACTAAATTGAGACACTGTGAAACTAACGTAAGTTATAAACCAAATGGATTTAATAGATATCTACAGAACATTTCACCCTAAAACAAAAGAATATAGAAGAAACTCATGGAATATTCTCCAAAATTGATCATATAATTGGACACAAGACAAGCCTTAACATATTCAAGAAGACAGAAATAATCCCATGTATCCTATCACATCACCAGGGACTAAGGCTTTACAAAAAAAAAAAAAAAAACCAAAAAAAAAAAAAAAAAAACAATAGAAAGAACACAAACACATGGAAATGGAATGAATCTCTATTCAATAATAACTTAGAGTAGAAATAAAGAAAAAAATGAAAAACACTCTAAAATTTAATGAAAATGAAGGCAAAACATACCCAAAATTATGGGACACAATGAAAGCAGTGTTTAGAGGAAAACTCACAACACTGCCTTCAGAAAGAAGTTGGAGAGATCCTACACCCCCTACCTAACACCACATCTAAAAAGCTCTAGATCAAAAAGAATAAACTCACACAAGAGAAATAGAGGACAAGAAAGAGTCAAACTCTAAGGTGAAATCAACATTTACAAACAGGGAAAACTATACGAAGAATCAACAAAATCAACAGCTCTTCTTTGAGAAAATCAACAAGATAGATAAACCCTTAGCGAAACTAGCTAAAGGGCACAGAGACAGTACCCAAGTTAACAAAATCAGAAGGGAAAAGGGAATATAACAAAAGAAGGTCAGGAAATTGCAAAGATTATCAGATCATACTACAAAAAAAAAAATACTTAACAAAACTTGAAAATCTGGATGAATTGGATGATTTTCGAGACAGATAACATGTACCAAAGTTAAATTAAGATCAGATGAACCATCTAAACAGTCCCCTAACCATATGGAAATATAAGCTGCAATTCTCCAAACCAAGAAAAGCACAGGGCCAAATGGTTGTAGGACAAAATTATATCACATGCTCAAAGAACACCTAATACCAATATTTCTCAAACTATTCCACAAAATAGAAATGGAAAGAACACTATCTAACCCATCCTATAAAGTCACATTTACACTGATAACCAAACCATACATAGACCCAATAAAGAAAGAGAACTTCAGACCAATTTTGCATATGAATATCAATGACTCAATAAAAATTTCCCAAACCAAATTCAAGAGCCTATCAAAGTGATCATTTACCACAAACAAGTAGGCTTCATCCCAGGGATACAGGGATCGTTAAATATACAGAAATCCATTTACATAATCTACTATATAAAAATACTTAAAGATAAAACTCAGATGATCATGTTATCAGATGCTGAAATAACCTTTTAAAAAATACACCTTCATAATACAAGTCTTGTAGATATCAGGAATTCATAGCATGTACCTAAACAAAATAAAAGCAATATGCAGCAAACTATCAGTGAACATCAAATTAAATGTAAAAAAACTTGAAGCAATCCCACTAAAATCAGGGACACGACAAGACTGCCCACTTTATCCCTACTTATTCAATATAGAGAATTAAACCTGAGAAACAACGCTGCAAAGCAGCTTGATATAAAATTGAATCAAGTACTTCACTAGCTTTTCTCCAAACAAAGGATAAACTGGGTAAAAAAGTAATTAGGGAATCAACACCCTTCAAAATAGTCACCAATATTATAAAGTAATTTGATGTGACTCTAACCAAGCAAGTCAAATATATGTATGATGAGAACTTCAAATGACTGAAGTAAGAAATTGAAGAAGACCTCAGAAGATCGAAAGATCTCCCATAGTCTTGGAATGGCAGAATTAACATAGGAAAAATGGCATCTTACCAAAAGCAATTGACAGATTCAGGGCAATTCCCATCAAAATTCCACCTCAGTTCTTCACAGTCATGGAAAGAGCAATTCTCAACTTTAGCTGGAATAACATAAAACCCAGAATAGTGAAAACAATAATCTATCTTTATTTCTCTATAAAAGAATTTCTAGGGGAATCACCATGGCTGAACTCAAGATGAACTACAAAGCAATAGTGATAAAAACTGCATCATATTGGTACAGAGACAGACATATATATAAATGGAAAAGAATTGAAGACTCAGAAATAAACCTATATACCTGTGGTCACTTGATCATTGAGAAAAAAGCCAAAAACAGCAGAATAAAGAAAGCAACTTCAACAAATGGTTCTGTTCCAACTGGCAGTCTAAATGTAGAAGGATGCAAATTGTTTCATTCTTATCTCTTTGCTCAAAGCTCAAATCCAACTGGATCAAAGACTTCCACATAAAACCAAAAATTACTGAATCTAATACAGGAGAAATTGTGAAAGAGCCTTGAACACATTGGCACAAGGGAAATTTTCCTGAACAAAACACCAGTGCCTCAGTCTCTAAGATCAACAATTGACAAACGGAACCTCTTGAACCTGAAAAGCTTCTGTAAGGCAAAGGAAACTGTATGAGAAGCACCAAAAGAAATGTGTAACATCTTTACTCATCAAAGAAATGCAAATCAAAACTATCCTGAGATTCCACTTTACACCAATCAGAATGGCTAAGATCAAAAACTCAAGCAACAGGAGATGCATGTGAGGATGTGGAGAAAGAGGAACACACATCTATTGCTGGTGGAATTGAATGCTGATCCAACTACTTTAGAAATCAATCTGGAGGTCCCTTAAAAATTGGAAATAGATCTACCTGAAGAACCAGTTATACCACTCCTGGGCATATACAGAAATGGTGCTCTACCATACCACAATGATACATGCTCCACTAGCAGCCTTATTTATAATAGCCAGAAGCTGGAAACAACCCAGATGCTCCTTAACTGAAGCATGGATATAGAAAATATGGTACATTTGCACAAAAGAATACTACTCAACTATTAAAACAATGGCACTATGGACTTTACTATCAAATGGATGGAACTAGAAAATAACATCCTGAGTGAAGTAACCCAGAACCAAAGGTACATATATGGTTTGTATTCACTGATAAGTGAATATTAGTCCAAAGCCTCAGAATACACATGGTGCAACTCACAGACCATATTAATCTTAACAAGAAGTAAAGCCAAAGTGTGGATGCTTCAATCCCACTTAGAACATAACCACAGGAGGCAGAGGGAGAAAGGAACCTGTGTGGGATATGCAAGAGGAGGATAAAACTGGAGGTGTGCAAAATCAGGTATGGGAGAAGACATGAGAGAAGTCCAGGGACTAGGAGAATGAATAGAAATATGTAGCAGTGGGGGTGGGGTGGGGCGGGGAATGGGGTACCACTATTACATCCCAGATGCCAGGTATGTGAGAGGCTCCCAGGACACAATGGAGATTACCTTAGGTGAAATGCCCTACAGTGGGGAGATAGAAGATTTCACCTCCTATAGATAGCTAGGACCCCTCCAATTGAGGGATGGGGCCACACACCCATCTAAATATTTTTAACCTAGAATTATTTCCTGAAGGAAATGCAGGGACAAACAATAGAGCAGAGACTGAAGGAGTGGCCATCCAGAGGAAGTCCTCACCTTGGGATCCATCCCATCTGCAGACACCAAACCCAGGCACTATTGCTGATGCCAAGATGAGCTTCCAGACAGGAGACTGGTATGGCTGTCCAATGAGAGACGCTGACAGCAACTGATGCAAATACTCACAACCAACTATTGGACTGAGAACAGTTACCCTGATAGAAAAGTTAGGGGAAGGACTGAAGAAGCTAAAGTGGATTGTAACCCCTTAGGAAGAACAACAGCATAAAGTAACTGTACCTCCCAGAGCTCCCAGGGACAAACTACCAACTGAAGAGTATTCAGGGGCTGGTCCCTCTCTCCAGCTATATATGTATCAGAGGACTGCTTTATCTGGCCACAGTGGGAGGAAGAGCACTTGGTCCTGTGGAGGGTTTGCTGTCCCTGAGAAGGGTGATGCAAGAAGGATGCGGCAGGATTTGATGGGTGGGTGGGAAAGCACCCTTCTAGAGGCCAAGGGGAATGGACATAGGGTGGAGAGGTTAGTGGAGGGGAAACTGATAAGTGTGACAACATTTGAAATTTAAATAAATAAATAAAAATAAATGATTAGATTGATTATGAAATCTCCTGCAAATTAATTAATGGGACATTTCTGAAATTATATACCCAAAATGGAACTAATAAGCATTTAGCTGTTTTAAGAAAAAAAAAAAAATACTTGCTTGAAGTGAGGTCGTGCCTGAACAGTTTCATAAGGTGTTTCATCATGACTTGAAGCCATTGAACTCCCTTATTTTATGTTGAAGAAGGTACACCTTTAAATCATCTAATAAGAGTATAAATCCATCTTTTTTTACACCCCTCAAGAAACACCCTATCATATCCCACTTTAATATGTAATAATCTAGTCTAGAAATAATTTCTTACTAAAAATCTAAATTGTTCTTGGAATCATTAAAAAAAAACAGACTCTAAGGCTCTGCCTTTCAATATAAATTTTTTTATATTTATATCTATCATGTCAGTCCTTGATTGTTTGTCTAGCTTTTTAGTATCTGTTTTCTTCTATTCACATATACAGAACCCAAGCATCAACATACTTATAAAAGAGATGAATGTATAGCAGAAAGTTAATGCTTGTGTCAATTGCTGATTTCACACAAGTAGATTCTATGTATAACATTTAAATAGTTATACTGTCTAACCTTTCTCAAATCCATATTTGATAACATGTGATTGAATTTTATGTTTCTGATATTTTCAACTTGAAGTTCTTTACTGTTTTATTGTTTCTTCGTTTGCTTTAAATAGGATTGTATCTTAGAATGCTTGTAACTTCATTGCAAAAGTACAAACTGATTGGAAGGTGCAGTGATATGTTATATCCCTTTGTGCCTCTCCTGACTATCAAGGTTCTATACTTGAATGGTATGTTTGTTATAACAAAAACACATGTTAATATTTCATTATCACTTATATAGCTTATACTCAAATTTATGAGAATTCCATAAATATTCGCAATTGTGTAAATCAAACTCCCATTCTTTGTCATCTCTGACATACCCTTTTAAAATCACCTTAATTCAACCATTCTAAGTAAATCTATCTACTATTTTAATAAACACTTGATTATTTCATAATCTTGTAGTGTTTTCTATCTTAGATGCTATTCCTATCATTATGCTGATTAACCCAGATTAGGGCATAACTAATTTACACATTTTCCCAATTTTAGAAAATGTCAGGATGCTTAATAACCGAAGAAAATTGTGTGTCTGGACTGATGGACCATAGATATTGCATATTGCCATAATTCATTTTTACATATTTGCTTAGTATAGAGATGTCTTAGCTAATTACTCAGAAGATTAAGACAGCAGGACAAGTTTAAATATTGCCTGGATATCCTCATTGTGAGAGGATGGAGCAATAGAACCACATAATCAAAATAAAAAATAACCAGACTTCAGATCAATAAGATTTTAATAAAGGAAACATCTTAACTTTGATGTTATATTTTCTCCCAATCAATCGACAAATGTTGTAAATATAGAATGACAGTATTAAAAAAAGGTCATAGATGAATGTTATAGTTATTTAAAAGACCTTGTTCTAACAATCTTAAGACGATAGATGGAGAGAACAGAGGAAACACCCCAAAGCTAAGAACTGAGAATTGTTTTCTATCAGTGTCAATTATTTTTTTCATATTTTGAAGTTATATTATAATTATTAAATCCCTCCCTTCTTTTTTCTCATTCCAAACCCTCTTGTATTATCCTACTTTATCTTTCTTAAATTCATGGCCTCTTTTTCCTGATTGTTATTACATGATCATATATATGTTTACATACAGATCTATTTCTTGAAATAACCTGCTCGGTCTAAAGCTTGTGTGCATGTATTCAGGCTGATCATTTGGCAGTTGATATTCAATGGTGCTGTTTTTCCCTGGAGAAGACAATTTCTCCCACTCTCAGCATTCTTTAGTGATCTGACGTTCTTTGTGTAATGGTGAGACCTCCTGGTCTTTTCTCCATTGACTTCATCATATGTGGAAAATTTTATACAAATTAATTTCAAAAATACTGTGGTATACTAGTCAGGCCTGGTCCAACAATAATCGGGTTTTCTGGTTAGTGTAAACCTAAGAAACAGAGCTGCAAACATTGGCAGGTTCTGGTATCAGCACCTGCAAACCAAAGAACACTCTCAATGTGATGAGTGTGCAATGTAGACAGGACAAGAATTTCCTGTGGATCTTTACCACTCCACACCCCTTAGGAATATCAATCATTATGATTGTTTTAGAATAAGAAGGCACAGGGAATATTTTCCTCTCTTACTTTCCTTTGTGCTTTCTGTGAGCCTCTTCCATAAGCAAATACTGCAGTTAAGGACTAGAAAACATAAAAGTCTAAATTAAATAGTTTATTTTATCAAATTCAATCTCTGTTGCTGATTTTAACCTCTAATGAGGACATCTGAAAATTATTTTTCCCAGTGGCAAAATGTACCAGTATATTATCCCAAGAGTGCATTATAAATACACAGGTATATTTTTGAAACAGTAGGATGTTAAATCAAAATTATCTCTGGAGACTGCTTCTGACATGCAGCCCATGTTATATACCACATTCTCTGAGAATCTGTGGAAAACAAATTCCATTTTTGGAAAACCAGAATGACTCTGGTGAAATTCACATATAGATTGCTTCCCAAAAGAAGATAATGATCCTATCTATTACATATCTAAGCATTTCAGTGTCAGAAAAAATAAAAGTAATAAGATGTTCTTAATAAGATAGCACTTTCCATTTTTTAGAACTACTAGGGGAAAAGTAAGTGGAGAAAATCCATTTTGGGAAAGTGATTATTCAGAAAATCATTTAGTAGAAAATTTCCCTTAGGTGCAAGTAATTTCAGAAGCAACTAGGAAGACAAAAGGTACATGTCTAACTTCCAAGTATTTTCGATATCCATTACTGTGTAAATTAGTATAGCAGTTAAATATTTTATATATAAATTGCATATAGCACAGATAGACTACCCTTGGCTCTCACCAAGAACTTTGGACTCAGACTGTTAGTCACAAATGTGCAAGAAACAAATAAATCTGCCCTTAAAGAAGTCAGAACCTACTAACAAAAGACTGATGCATAAGTAATAAATAGAAAGACTTAAGAAATGTTATCTGCAGAAATATCCTATTTGTAGGACCATAGAAATAGCACTTCATGCTTTGTATATCTTATGGAGTTTTCTGAGGCAAGAATTCTAGACCCCATTTTGACAGATGAATCAGAATTTTCATGACTAAGATGAAAGACACAAAGAAGGTCACTGGTTCTTCAAAGCCTTGGAGTACAATTTAAAAGAAAATAAGAATATTAACCACAAACTGGATTTGTGCATTTAACGGTTAGTTACACTTAAGGCATAAGGGGAAAAGGGGAGTAAATATGTCCTTGAAATACATTATACTTTTTTTGGTAAGTATATCTTGCTTCCATAGGATTATAATATGCTAATTCTCCCTTTCTTTAAATGTAGAAAGACAACATGGATCTAGAAAAGAGCAGCAGCTAAGAGATCCACTGAACTTTAATTAAAGCACCTTGTTAACCAATTGTAAACTAAGTTTTATTTGACAGTGACTTTATCCTTGATGAGAAGAATATATACCATCAGAGTGGAAGTAAAATTCTCACTCATTAGGAGTACATATAGAATAAAGAAGATACATGTCCATGACATGTAAACATAGAACACAAGCAAATATTCATGCTAAGATATAAATTTTGAGGATCTTATTGGATTTTGGAGTTATATAAATAACTTTCCTAAAAAATTTATAAAATGGGGTCTTTAAAAATATAGGTCTCTTTCAAAAGTGGTTATCATTTCTTTGTATTAAAAATAATTTTAAAGGTATTGCTAATTTTATTTTCAGCATCAATACACACCTAAAATCACTTATATAAAGTTTGCACAGTACAACAACAATGGAAAAATGGAAATTGAGAGTAATTGGTATATTTTCTAAATTCAGAGGTTTCCTGATTTTTCAACTAGTTCTGTCTAGAAGTATATAGATACTATGTAAGGGAACTTTTGATCAAAACATGTAATTGTGATGTATCTTACTTAAATCATTAAATATTAGCTTAAGGCAAAGTATAACAATATCAAGAAATCATCCTGGCAGTCACACCTACAAAAAATACTTGTATCTAGGTAATTTTTTATTGATAAGAAACTTAATATGGTAAGTTTGATATGGTAGAAATAAATATTACGATAAACATCCTTGAATACAGTACAGAAAAAATATGACAATAAATATGTGGTTATCCTATGAAGCATGATTTGACTTACTTGCAAAATTTTAATTTCTAACCTTGTTCTAATATTTATTCTATCTCTTCACATAAATGTATTTCATATTTCTCATCAAAGATACAGCCAGGATTATACAGAGAAACCCTGTGTCAAAATGAAACAAAACAAAATAAAACAACCCCACTAATATCAGGATAAGTGTAAGCACACTAATTCTCATTATTTCAGAAAATTTCCACTTTTCTTTTAATTTTTCATTCAGTACTTTAGAAAAATCATCAGTATTTTAGATGTGGAACTTTATAGTATAATTAGGAAACTCAATTTGTTCTTGTGCAACTAGTTCATTTGGGCCAATAATACTTGATATTTCAAACAAGACCTCAGAAGTCCTGGTTATTCAGTTTATGGCTGATGAATAAGTGTGTAGAGAAAATTTACTATTATCTCTCCTCAGAAGATCATAGCAAAAGAAATGACTACTAGATAATTTTTTTGCCAAAGACTGGACATAAAATACT
The DNA here is from genome assembly GCF_900095145.1 of Mus pahari. Taxonomy (NCBI): domain Eukaryota; kingdom Metazoa; phylum Chordata; class Mammalia; order Rodentia; family Muridae; genus Mus; species Mus pahari. Next base: position 81,537,543 of record NC_034597.1, on the reverse strand, counting down.
ATACAGATGTTAATAGATTTATAGTACTATTAGTTAACTTAATCTGCATTAAATCTAGTAACAAACATCAGTAAATGAGGCAATGTACAGCAAGATTATTAAAGTGTATTATATAAGATGATACAGAGCATTAATAAGAGCAAATTGGTTATTATCAATAGCCACATTTTCTACATACTTTTCAAAAAGGATGAGTTTTGAAGAAAGTATCTTATATTATGAGAAGTAATTTATGGACTGCTTTTAACTACACTGAATTTTTCTAATAAATCTTACATTCATTGAAGCAATATTTATGCAGTCATTAAGAATTAGTTTGAAAACTGAAATTTAACCTTACCCATTACTGTTCATATTTCTTTTTTCTGTATTCTACAATTCTATTACAAAACAGCTTTTATACAGAGGTGAAATGAACAGGTCTTGAACTGTTCTTCAAAGAAAATGTTAACTTAGTTATGAATTGATATGTTGATCCTTAAAACAGATAATTTTGTACATTGTATTATTCAAATTATGAGTATTTTAGGAGTGAGTATCTCAGTAAAGGCCCTTTTAACAGTATTAAGCCACTTCCAAATTCATTAAATCAACATTTTTAATTAAATTAGTATGTACTGCATTTTTTTAAAAAAGACCACTTATTGAGAATTAGACTCGTTTACAGGAATGCTTATTAGTATGCCTTTTAAGATATTACTTTTTCTTAAATACTATCTCAGCAAATACTATGGGTCCATTATAAATATAGTTGGAACAAATAAGGAAATAACTGTCTCTCAATTTCAGGGTGCTTATACATTCTGTCAGTGACTAATCACATAAGCTGACCAATCTGTAATTGTACTGCACAGTTATAAAGGTGTTTCCTTCTGTGAATTCATAGCTGAGGAAACAAGAGTCAAGACACCAACTGAAGAATGAAGAAAAAAATCCTCAAACAAAATTCATAATAAAGAGTTTAGGTGAAGTATTTAAGTACAATGAGCCACTTAAAAGTATTTTTTAATTTTATTTTATTTTCAATTTATTTTTTACACTCCATATTCCATTCCTGTCCCCCCCCCCATCCACCATCTGCCTGCTCTATATCCCACCCTCTATATCATCTCCAACCCACCCTGTCTCCACATGGATTCCCCCACCCCCACCCCACCTGACCACTAAACTCCCTGGGGTTTCCAGTCTATTGAGGGTTAGGTGCATCATCCCTGAATGAACATGGACCCAGATTTTTAATCCAAAAGACTTTTTGTTCTCTGTTAGTGTGCATGTATGTGTAGATATGTATGTTAGTGTGCATATACACGCCTAAAGAGGTACTGAAGCAGAGTGTTGATGGTAAAATTCTTCTATTGTGATTTATGTTTTGTTTTGAGAAAGCTTAGCTCACCTACTGATTAGACTGTCTGACTAATTAGTTCAAGAGATCATACTGCCCCATCCTACCTTCCCTGTCAGTTCCCATGCTGTGGTCTTTCCTTCCCCTCTGTGCCCTCTCCTAACATGAGAATCCCAGATACTCCCTTTCAAAGGGGGACTGGTGACTCATATTCAGATTGTCATGTCATCATTGTGTGTAACAGTCACTTGACTGCTTGAGTCATTTCTCCAACACCTAAAAGCATTTACTTGTAGAGAAGAACGCTCATACTTTGTTACCTGCTAATAAACAATACTATGATGAAAAATTTCAAAAAGCCTAAACTCATATTTCTAAGAACTGCTACTATTATTGTTGAAGAATCATAAGTAGGTCTTCCTGGGATATTATAGACAGTGTTGGGGGACTCCTAAGTATATATTAATATATACCTGAATGCCTTCCAATGCAATGATATGGGCTGGTTGAATATCGAAGTACTCTTGGCCAAGACTTTCGTGGATTTAAGGAGTGTTTTTATGGTTTTGGCTTTTACTGATAGATTAAAAAAAAAAACCTTTTCTTCCCTAATAGTTATAAACCACATAACAAAAAGACAAAGAATTCTTTAGTTCTTGTGCACTGCACTGTAAATTTAAGCTAAGAAACCTAGAAATGGGAAAACATATGTATACAAAATGAATAAAGAGTAAACTTATTACAGTAACAATAAATAATTGAGTTCTTGATTATTGAAGACATATATTTGAAGAAACACTGCAAGCTAAATAAAGTGGTTATAAAGTACACCAGGATACATATAACATTATACCTCAGGACTTCATATCCAAAAAACTTGCAAGCTGTAATCAGAATGGTTTATAATGGACTTATTAAAATATAATGCCTTGGGGTGCTACAGTTGTCTTTGGTAATTTGTACTGTAATGTTTTGTAGAACACTGTAGTCTAGGATCAAACAGCCAAGGAATGTAGTAGCTGCCATGCCATAATAACCTGTGTGGGTGTACAATGTTGTGCTCAAATGAAGAAAAAAATTATCTAGGATAGAAGGCACAGAAAAATTCCCTATAATTCAGTGACAAATAGTTATAAGTATTTCTGTCTAAAATGTATATGAAGATGAAAAACTGAAGGGATTTGTATTATTCTGTATTCAACAATTAATTTCTAGTCATCACTAATATTTCTCTGAACTCTCCTTAAAAAGTAGTAATTAATGGAAACAGAAGAGATGTTAACTCAGTCAAGTGTATTACTCTAGTTATTTTGCATGATAAAATAGAATTATCTAGAAGAAAATATATATCATATTTTTATTTAGCTATTATAAAAATATTTAATATTTTCATTTAAATTGCTTCAAGCATGATGTGCCAACACAAAACATCTTTAAGAAAATACCACATAAGAAATTATTTTAATGATATTCTTCTTAATGTGTATTTAAACCACCTAAGAATATCTAACATATGTACAAGATATAATAGAAGGTATGAGTGGAAGTTTTTCCTAAAATCAGAAATAATCTTCATGTGCCTCCACTAACCTGTGAAACAGTCATATATAAAAGCCAAAGGTAGATTTTTAGCTTACCTTGTTTTTTCTGATCCTAGTAAATTTAATGTCACCGATTTTCTGCTCCAGTTTCTTTATATATTTGTTCCATAAGCAGAAAATATAGCAAACTAAATGAAGGTGATTCTATTTTAGCCCTGTCTTTAAAGGCACCATATTGAATTTTACTTAATTTTAAGTACTGCTCTTAAACTCTATCATTCAAAAGTCTCAGTAATTTGATAACCCTAAATCTATTAACTAAATCGAATTTGTTTTCAGACAATGTCATTTCAAATATCATACATGAATATAACTCTCAAATATATATAGAAAAGCAATTTACTCTTCCCTGAGTTTGTAACCCTTTGGGGTTCAAAGCAATGAAAATAAAATTTTTGGTTATCCTCTCTATGTAGATCTATTGTTGCATCAAGATTAGTGTGAGAGAAAAATATGTGCTTACATCCTAAATAAACAAAGATAAGCTAACATGAAATGATATGTCTCATTAAAATATATGTAATGTACTATTATATAACTACACAGTAATTCATAAAATGTTATTGATCTGTTTGTTCATAAAGAGTTGAAAAAATATATAGTTTTTTTGTAAATTCATGAATATAATGACCCTGTAATTTTATTACTTTACAACACCCAATGTGTGACTCTTATAATCTTTTTACCTGTTATTCCTTAATGTTATTTCTTGATGTTCATTGAATGGAGCAGTGTGTGATATATGTGTCCTGCTAGTGGTAACACTTGACACTAAACATTCTCTAGACTGACAATTACACAAGATTAAGCCATTCAACATGCCACAATGAATAGTGTTGGTGCACATGAGGTTCTACCCCATGATGATGAATTATTGACAATGGATGACTTCTGGGAGAGAGCAAGCTAGTTTTTATCAGGTTTATGCCCTGAGTTACATGGTAGCTTATTTTCCAGTGTATGATCCTATACTCATGCACATATGTGCAATATCAATTGTACTCAATGAGTCTTAAAATAGGACAAATATGAACCATATGTGGTAGCATACGTCTTTAATTCCCGAACTAGGAAGACAGAGGAACTGAGTTTGAGACTACTGTGGTCTACAGTGACATTTCCATGACAGCCAGGGCTACACAGAGAAACCCTGTCTCAAAACAAAACAAAACAAAACAAAACAAAAAACATAGTAACACATGAAATGGGAGGTGTTAACGGGAAGATCTAGGATGAGTTGGTGGATATTTTATACATATATATATATATATATATGTATATATATATGATGAATATATATTATACATATAGAAAATTACCAATGTATAATATTATGTATATTGATATCAAAATGTAAGTGACTATTTTTAAAAATACTTCTCAAACATGTAAGATGCTCTCTAAACTTATTTTCCACACAGACACAAATTTATATACAGGCATCAATCCACCAGTGACTATTAAATATGCATATATATATCATGAATATTCTAAAATGGAAGACAATATAATTCCTGGTTCTCAGAGAATTATACTCTAAAAGTTTATTTTTTGAATATCACCATTTTAGGGCCAGAGCAGCTAAAACAATATATTTGATAGATGAGAAATATTCAACCAGGAAATTAGTATTATCATGACTTTTCTTTAGAATCCTATCCAAGCAAGAGAAGAAACATGCCTTCTCCTCAGCTGATACAATTTGTCCTTGGGAGAATGATGAAAAGAGATTTTTAGATACTTAAAATGAAAAAGGAGAAGATGACCTAGTCAGCCATCAATGGGAGGAGAGTCCCTTGGTACTGCGAAGACCATATGCCCCAGTACAGGGGAATGCCAGGGCCAGGAAGCAGGAGTGGATGGGTTGGGAAGCAGGGCAGGGGGAGGTTATAGGGGGCTTTGGGGATAGCATTTGAAATGTAAATGAAGAAAATATCTAATAAAAATTAATTAAAAATGAAAAAGCTGTGTTCACAGTGTTCTGGTGGTGACTATGTTAAGGTTTTAGTTCATTCTGGGTTCTCAAAGTGAAGAAGCATGGCTAATGAACAGGCCTTTCTATACATTATTGGAAGCTGACTCATGAGCAAAAAAAAAAAAAAGTGTTGTAGGAACTACCAAGTTGTTTTCTCTAACTTCTGCAAAGTGTATTAAGAAAAACTTATAGTAAAAGGAGCAAAGATGACCTATCTTACATTGAACTTTTTATTATTCTTTTTCTTATCTAATGGTGCCAGCTTAAGCAATTCCTATGTCCTTACTACAGAATTTAGGATTGTGTGATATTAGCATTCAGCTTGACCAATCACGGGTGTAAATCTTCGGCCAGATAAGCACTAGCTAATGCGGCTTCCTCTGCCTTATACTCCATACTCTGAATTTATACCACTAAGTTCAAATGCAATATTTTACATTGATTAATACTATGTCAGAAGAGTCTGACTTTTTTATTTAATCTTACATTTCTGATTGTTCAACCACTAACATTCTGTGGGGAATGTGACACATAGATGCCTAAGCAGAGCATAAAAATGGAGACCTGTTATCTGACCAGTCTCAGTGATCACAACAAATACAACATACTGCAAAAATAGATAACATGTTTAGGCTAATAGAAGCTCAGATCCTAATTCCCCAGTGACCTTCTCCATTGGAAGGATTACCTTGGGAGTAAATAGTCAAAGGCAACACATTCTTATAGGCAGTGGTTATCCAAAAGCAAAAAAAAAAAAAAAAAAAGAATGTATTTAATATTCTTTAAATAATGGATTTGATTAAACCTGGAGGCTTATGAGTAAGTAAACAACGAAAATTAAATTCTTTTTGATTTACATGCTTAACTACCTCTTTTTATTCTTGTCACACTGTAAGCTTCCAAGCTCTTAGAAATTCTTCCTGTAATTCATGCAACTGTGAAATATAATGTATTTAGTACTGTAAATTGGTCAGAAACACTAAAATGTACTGGTTTATCCAATGTGTAATTTGACTTTAAAATTTACAGTATGATGATGTTTGCAGCTTAAAAATATTATATATTTGGCATAAAGAAAGGAAATATTAAGCACGCTCCCAGAAAAAAAATAAAAGAAACAGATAAATTAATACGAGCATTGGTTAAGTTGACTGGGAGAATCATTTCCCAATCAGTCCCAATTTCCCAATTTTGTACATTCTACAATATGACATGTACTTTTTAAAGAATAATGAATAATGCCTGCTCAGTGTGCATATTAAAATTTCAGTTATGACATGTTTCACTGTACTATGTCTGTGCCTCTGAAATATTCTATAATTTTATATCAACTACAAAGGTGTTCAATTTACTTAACCTAATCATTAAAATAATCATAACAAATATAACATTTATTTATTTTATTATTTGTTTTATTTTATTTATGAGATTATGAACGGTATGTGTGTGTGGGGGGGTGCATGTGTGTGTGTCCACATGTGGACCTGTATGGATATATTTTTGTGTATTGGATTGTTGTGGTGGTAGCCAGAAGATTACAACTTCTGAAATTAGACTACAGATGGCTTTGAGCTGATTGATGGGGGTACTGGGCTCTCAATGCAGTCTTCTGTGAGAACAAGAGTACTTTAACATCTAGACCCTCTCCGCAGTGTCTAATAAAATATTTTAATACATGTAAGATATACTAACAGACATGATTGACTTAGTAAACTTTCAGAAAAACAGAATTTCGTGTAAATTTTAGAAGCAAAATATAGCAGAGAGTTCCAATTGTTTAGCAAATTAGCCCTAGAGCATGTGATGAAGGTTAACCAATATTTAGATGACTATGGACAACTACTTATTTGTATTCATTTGGTTTAAATTATGCCAGGTATAGAAGAAAATTATGTGTCTCATTAACTGGTACCTCTCAAGATGAATTCTATATGAAAAAGAATTAGGAGAACATAAAGCCAATACTGAATCTATGCATATTTTTATCTGGCCATTAAGGTTACAAAAGAGGATATAGTATTCATGTATTTTTTAGTATTCATTAGATCTACTTAACTCATCCTTGATCACCCATATTGTGTTTTTCTATGAGACTATTGAGTTTTTTTGTTTGTTTGTTTGTTTTGTTTTTTTAACTTACAGTAGAAGTTTGGTTTGCAGGTATGGTGAGTTTGAACCATAATCAGGGTATTAATTTTATTCATTGAATTAAAAACAAAACTTTTTTTTTAGAAAGTGGCACTTTAGGCTTATAGTTTTTAAAACTTGCTTTTAATAAGGGTTCTAAAATGCTTTAACCTCCCTTCTATCGCAGCACCCACCAGAGGTAGTGGAAAGGAAAGTTTAATAATCAAAGGAGGATGTGGAACTGTTTAACAAACGTTCTTTGGAGCAAATCCAATCTGCATTGTTAGGATATCAGCAGTTCATTTCACACAATTCTGCGATGGCAGCTCAATCCCACTCACAAACACCTTTAACAAATCTGAAATGGCAGCTCAACCCAGAAGAAACTGTAAGGTTTTGCCAATTGTCCTGAGTCTATCAAAGTGGCAAGAAGTCCCCCAAACTCCACCAGAATTTTTTTGGTGGTGTTTCTCTCTAGGAAGTCATGACAAATGATAACCAGTGAAGAACAACAAGGTGAATGAATACTATACACGATTGTCAGCAAAGCCCAATGATGACCAGCAAAGAATAGTAAGGCATTCGAATGGCACACAGTATCATCAGGGAAGACCAGCATCAGCAAAGCATAGCAATTACCATCAAAGAATGTTAAGGCATACAAATGCATTAGCATTATCGCCTGTCTGTTGGGTTATATTCATACCATTTCCAAACATCACATATTCTCTAAAGTGTTGGTTCTAGCAAAATATCACATGCTCTTTTCCAGTCGGCTTCCAGAAAATTACCAACAGTCTGTTCTGAACAAAACATCCTCCTATGTATCTGCTTCAGCAAAAACATCCTCTCATAAGATGGTTTATGCAAAAAATATCACATGACAAAACTGAGCCTCCAAAGAAACCAGAAATTTCCATTTCATGACACCTGCTTTATGCTCTGTCTTTTTGCCTCTCTGTCTCTCAGTCTTTCTGTCTCTTTGTCTCTCTGTCTCTCAGTCTTTCTGTCTCTGTGTCTCTCAGTCTTTCTCTCTCTGTGTCTCTATGTCTCTGTGTCTCTGTCTCTCTCAACACACACACACATACACACACAAACACACACACACACACACACACACACATTTTCATATTTTTTCCTTGTATTAAAAGAGGTCTTTACACTTGATCTTTACACTTGAACTGAACACTTCCTATCATCTTAGCTTTTTGGTAGTCTTTTACTTTGCTCTTTCAAAGTTATAGAAAGCATACACAGTTAGTGGAAGCCAAACAAAAGTTCTGGTGTCTGCACAATAACATTTATTTTGACTGCATCTCAACCAGTAACTGCACAATTTAGCAAGACTGTTTATATATGGTGTACGTGTAGCTTTCCCTAGAGGATTTTGCAATGATTCACTGAATTTATAGCACCGAAAGTAAGACACTGGGAGGTTATAAAATCATCACCTGTTATAGAGAATGAAAAGAACTCACTCTGCATTCAGTAGTAAGCCTCCAGGTAAAGATCTTACCTCAGATACAAGGCTGTCTTGTCCATGACTCACACAGACTCTATAATTCCCAGGCTTCCTAAGTAGCTCTCTCCTACCGATATAAATATTAAATTGCATTTTTACATCCCACCCAGAACTGGGATAATACAGATACATTTGATGTATTATAATACCTTTTTGGCCATTTACTTTGCATGCTTTTCTAATAACTATGCCATTTTTTTAAAAAAAAAAATAGCAATCAAATATCATTCGAAAACATTAGTGGTCTTTTTTTTTTTCCCCCAGTAGAAATGTATCATTAAACAGATTTTAGAGTGGATAGCAGGCCTAAAATCACTTCAATTTTTATAATCTTTGCACATTGGTTGTCAGAAATAGTAGAAAATGGAAACACTTAGATATCTATTAAATGAAACATCTCTGTGTTATAGTACAGTTTATCTTTTAAAATTTCTTTTTTTTCCCTTATAAAAGAATATGGCGTGGTCAGCATTAAGAATAGAGAACAATAAGATCTGGTCATCAGAGCTACTTACTGTTTAGTTTCAGGTTCTTTATTTTAATAATAATTAAAAAATGTGGCTTGTTTGAAGAAAATCTCACAGTATATTTTACCACAGTTAGAATTCATAGTTGTTTGGGGTAACTGTGGAAAGAAAAGGAAGCAACAATGCACCATCAATTCAGTGATTAATGAGTGAAACTTGCATGCATATTTACGGTTTGTCAGTGTAGAATTCTTTATGATGGTCTTTTAGCTGGATTTGTTCACATTAAATTCTGATTATATGGCAGAAGCTTCTTAAATAAAATTAAAACAAGTTCCTGCACATCATCTAAAACGTTTTGGTGTTTAAAAATCCTGGTAAAGGTATATGAGAGCAATACACATGAAGAACAGTGTACATTTTCTTCAGTCATTTAGCCATGCAACATGTGCTCATTGTTCAGTTAAAGTGATTGGATTTCATTTCTCTCATGTGTCAATCAGAAATTATACTATGTTGGCAAAAAATGGGAAAAGACAAAGCATTAGACTCAACTCATACAAACATTTGCTGCTCAGAAGACATCAATATGTTTTGTCTCCTCTTTGTCAATTAATTAATATATACATATTGCATAGTTTATCTTGTTCCTCCATAAACTCTGTCTTCAAGTTATCAACATCTTTGCTTCCTTTCAAAATAGTCAAAAATATTTCCAGCAAACTTTCATAAATAAGAAGAGGACCAAGTTCCACCTCATTATGTTTTCGTCCATCATCAGAAGACCTAATGCATCACTGGTTGAAGAACTTGATATCTAAATTGATATTTTGTAAAAAAAAAAAAAAAGTTTGAGCCACAATTTCAGATACATCAAGAATTGTTTAATTCCATGGTAGCTTTAGCATGTCATAATTAAAGTTCTGTTTTCTAATATTCTAAATCTCAAAATAATTTTTTCTTAAAATGTCTAATTATAAATATATATATATATAATTTTAAAAGAGTGTTGGGGTAGCAGTGGCATAGAACTTGTGCGAGTAGCTAACAAATGCTGATCCAACTTGAGGTCCAAGCCATAAGATGGAGCCAATGTCTGACATTGCCTGGATTACCAAGGACCAGAGGCTGAATTGCCCAGAGACCTAGGATAGAACAGAATTATTGTTGTCAGAGCAGCTTCATCCAGAGGGTTTATCTAAGAGAAACAGATTTAGAGACCCATAGCCAAACATTTGCTAGAGGTCAGGAATCCTGTGGTAAGGATGTACAGGGGTCAAGGGCAGGACAAGATCACCACCCTTGCGATCGATCAACTTAGCAGAGCTCATGGAGATTCACAGAGACAAAAGAATCTGAGGGTCAGGGAGCTTGAACAGATCTGACCAAGGTTCTCTGCCTATATGTTATAGTTGTGTAGATTGATGTTCTTGGGGGAATCTAATAGTGTGAGTAGAGGTTGTCTCTCACATTTTTGCCGGCTGTTAATACCATTTTCCTCCTACTGTGCTGCCTTTTCCATCATTGATATGAAGGTATGTGCCTAGTGTTTTAATAATTTATTATGCCATGTTTGGTTTATATTCCTGGGATGCCTGCGGTTTTCTGAAGGGAAGCAAAGGAGGAGTGAATCTGAGAGGAGATGGGGGCGAGATGGACTGGGGAGAGTGGAGGACAAACTCCTGTTTAGATGCTATACATGAAAAAGCCATCCAGAAACTGCCCTACTTTAGGATCCATCCCATCTGCAGACACCAAACACTGACACTATTGGTGATGCAAAGTACTTGGTTACAGGAGCCTGGTATAACTGTCCCTTGAGAGGCTTTGCCAGCACTTGACCAACACAGATTCAGATACTCACAGCCAATCATCAGAGGAAGAGTTAGGGGAAGGACTGAAGAAACTGAAGAGGACTCTAGCCCCTTAGGAAGTGCAACAATATCAACTAACTGGACCACCCAGAGCTTTCAGGGACTAAACCATCAACCGAAGACTTTACATGTGTGGGTCCATGGCTTCACCTTCGTACATAGAAGAGTGACTTATCTGTCACCAATAGGAGGGGAGAGATACTTCATCCTGCCGATTCTTCTTGACCCAGTGTAGGGGGATGCTATATTGGTGAGGTGGGAGTGGGTGGGTGGGTAGGGGAGTGTCCTCTTAGAGGCAAAAGGGAGGAGGAATGAGATGGAGGATTTGTGGAGGGGAGACCGGGAAGGAGGGCAACATTTGAAATATAAATAAATAAAATAACTAATTTTTTAAAAAAGAAAAGATTAAGAAAAAAGAAAGAAAAATGTACTCTCTCTGTTTCATTATTTACTATTACGTTGCTTATCAAAAAGACACATTTCATTACATTATGAACACATTCATCTTTGTAGCTCTTTATCTAGGACAAGTTATGCATGAACATGGGATTGTCTTTTGCTTGATCTTGTACAAGTCTGTGCATATAGTTTTATCCCACTGTGAGTACTTGCATACTATAGTTCTGTCACATTAAGAACAACCCCCCCCCCTGTTATTTGGTGGAGTCTACCCCCTCTTCTACAGTGATTAGTGATACAAGTGTTTTATTTAGAATTGGGCATTTCACAGTCTCTTATTCTCTATACATTGAAAAACTGTAGGATTCAGTATTAATTGTCATCGACTACAAAAAGAGATTTGAGTTGATTAAACAAATGTTAAAAGTTATAAAACATAGAGAACAATTTAGTACTATATCAATTTAGCAGAATAATAATGCTTTCTCCTCATGTTTATAACCTAGCTTTGCACAGTTAACTGTACAAGTAAGACATTAATTCAAAATTGTGGAGTGTGCTTAAACTTAATCAGAAAGCAAATGTTTTTTCTGTAACATGTTGGCTTGTATTGTACCAATGGCCATATCTTGACAGGCCAATCATCTTGTTAGCAACAGAGTTCACATGTGAATAAGAATGTTGAAATGTTTTCAGCCCTGATAAGACGCATAATGCTTTGTGAGGTTAAATCAGTTGTCATGAAGTTTCCTTGTTAGTGCAATGTTGCTACTCCATGCCTATGATTCAAGTATGTAGTTTTCAAGAATAGGACCTAATCATTATGCTGTTTAGAGTTACCAAGACTAATAAAACAAAATCCCCACTAATATGTGATGGGGTCTATGAAACTCTACTTCGAACAATTAAAATAGAGGTAATCTGGTCATGACACTGTAGTTATAGGATATGATGTCTTGGGAGGCATTGTACTCCTGTTACTGCAGAATTCCACTTAAAAAACTTTAACATATGTATCATTTTAGTAATTTTATACAGTTGTGGGTTTTCAAATAAAATTTGCACAGGTTTTGTTAGATGAACACCTCTCTATTTCTTGTGTACCACAAGTCTCTAGCTCCTGCCACACTTAACACTTCTTTTTCCATTGCCTCAACTTCTCCCTTCACATTAACTCAGTTTCTATGGATTTCTATGGATGATTTCTCCAGGTATTCCAATTTAAATATACATAAACAAATAGGCTGAAAATACATATTAACAAAAGGGTAATATCAGTTCCTATTGAAACTGAATTCAGGAATCTAGAAAAAATGATCTAGATTTGTCTTTCAGACCCTGCACAAGACATATTTAATAGAATATTAACATCAAGAATATATAAAACTCAGAGAAATAAAGAATTAAGGAAACCCAATTAAATGATGAGTTAAATATATGAGTAATCAAAAAAGAAATAAAACATGACTAAAAATGTCATAAAATATTCAGAATCTTAGTTAAAATTGTTTTGATATTTTAAGTTTCATACTGGTGAATTTAATTGAAATAGAATTATATAACCTTCTCAGTCCTTCCACTCTCCAAAATCCAGCTATTTTTATCTTATTTCCTTTCCATTTCATGCCATCTTATTCTTTAAATCATCATTGATGTATCATGCGTGTGTGTGTGTGTGTGTGTGTGTGTGTGTGTGTGTGTGTGTGTGTGTTGTGAGGACATTATATAAATGAATAAATATGTAAGCACAACCGCTGAGTCTATTTGTTTTACCTGCATGTATACACCATTAGTTTTGACAAAATGACACTGGATAATTAATTAGGAATCTCATACCTGGAAAGAAAGTAATTTTTAAACACTCACCAGTCCCTGGTCATTTTGTCAGTATCTCTTTATGCGAGATTTGGATCCTGCGAGATATGCATCACTCAAGTTGTCACATTAGTTGGTATTGTCTGTCCAGGACCTGTTTAGGCATCCATGTTATTGAGATTTCTTGGGTATGGCTAAGATATAAAAATAACTGACAATTGCTGGTCAGGATATAAAGAACGGTTACCCATCACTCATTCTAGTTAAGTCACTATGAAAATCAATGCTTAGAATTCTCATAAATCTAAAAGGAAATATACCTGTATGGTCAAGATATATCACTCCTTGTTATATGCTCAATGTATAGGATATCCTCTCCCATAGAAACTTGCTCTTCTATGTTTATTATTTATCTATTCACAATTATTAGAAAATGAAAACAAGTCTTCAGTTAATAGACAGCTAATAGAAATATTTATAAACAAAGGGTTTCTTTTTAGCTGTGGGGGAAAAAATGAAATTTGCAGGTAAATGGAGGAAAATAGAAAATACTCGTAAGGAAGTAGCACAAACCCAGAAAAATAATGCTCCATTTTTTTCCCAGTTCAAGAAAAAGTTGTTGTCATTAACCTCCGTACTTATCCTCCTGAGAATAAATTGAGATAAATCATCAATGATCCATTTTACAAGTGTACTACTCATGCAATTACATTGAATCAATGACTAAACAGAGTTATAGTTATGATAAGCATTATAAATCAGAGAAAAGATGAACACTAACAATACTTAAAAGCTAAAGAAAAATATACAACACATACTTATACAGAAAAGGTAAATACATACACACACAACACAGAGTTTCTCTTCATAGAGTGTTAATTGAACATGGTATATCACCAGACTGGAAGACCTCACAAATATTAATTTTAACTCACCCACAAACTGATATGATTAGTTGAGAAAAAATAATATAATGCTTGCTGTCTTGGAGATTACATTATATGAAGCAGGAATAAAAGGAAGCTTCAGCGACAATGATAAATCCTGTGACAAATGTCCCAAACACACTGTGGCATTTATGAACCCTAAAGGATGAGGGATTAAATATAAAAAAAATCTCAACTCAACTTTTCCTCTCAAATCTTCTTTTTCATTTGTGGGTAGACTGCCTGAAAATTACTTGTTCGTGGTTTAGCTATAATTTGTTATGCCCATTTTTGAAGGTGCTACACATCTACAAATTTAATATAGATATTTAAATGAATAGTTTAACCCTTAAATATAATCCTTTAATTATCAACTTGATTTTGTTAACACTGACATTTACAGACTGGCATCTCTGTTAGCTTAAGAAATATATTTATAATTTTCAGTTTAACCAACCCGGAAACACAAGATAAACCAGTTACTTATTTCTAGGCTGAAACACACAGAGGGCTGATATTTTCTGTTTCCTGTTTATTAGAACAATACTAACTTGCTAAAGACAAGAAGTACTCTATAAAGAAGTTTAAACAGCACCTCAAAGAAGTCTGAAGGGAATCTCTAAAAACTACTTCTAGCTGTTGTTAGAAGTTCTCCTGACTTTCTGTACCTTTTAATGTGGTATGTTATGTAACCAACTCAAAAACTCAAAAGCTCTTTAGGTCAAATGAATAGGTTATTCTCCCCAATCTGAGAAAAACAGAGAGATAAGTTAAGTTATGGGTTCAAAAATTTACTAATTTAGTCTTTGTTGTTTTGAGACACTGGGTTTATCCCCCAATTTGAGTAAAACAGAGAGTTAAGTTATTGGTTCAAGAATTAACTAATTGGGGGCTGGTGAGATGGCTCAGTGGATAAGAGCACCCGACTGCTCTTCCGAAGGTCCGGAGTTCAAATCCCAGCAACCACATGGTGGCTCATAACCATCCGTAACAAGATCTAACGCCCTCTTCTGGAGTGTTTGAAGACAGCTACAGTGAACTTGCATATAATAAATACATCAATCTTTAAAAAAAAAAAAAAAAGAATTAACTAATTTAGTCTTTGTTGTTGTTTTGAGACACTGTATTTTTTTATTATTATTATTGTTTGACAACTAGATTGTCCTAGATAAATGCATATCCCTGTAAATTACTTAAAGTAGTTGTGTATTTGGTGATGGAAGAGCCAAATTTGACAACTTTCAGATAACTAGTGATCACTAGAAGACCAATGTTTGTGGTGAATGATTGGCCTACTTGATGTGCACCCACACTCCTCTTCAAAAGCAGACCCTGTATTTACAGCTTCCCTTAAGTTAGAAAATCTCAGAGTATATATTTAATATATTTCCAGGCTTATATGATCTGGTGTCAAGCTCTCCTCTGCAGAGAATATAAAACTTTTGAAAATAAGAACCGTGGTTTTATCCCTTAAAGGATAATATTTGTCACATAATCAATGTTTATTTTTGAATGAATGAATGATTTAAACATTCACTCGCTTAAGGGACTTGTTCAGTGAGTGTTTATAGCTTTCCTACTACTTAGATATAGCATAGTGTCATAAGTTTATGAACTCTAATCTATCTTTTTGAAAATACATGTACTTGCAAGTGGATTATAATGAAAATGATCCATTTTCAATATAACAGTGAAATAAAAATCAGTAGACTACCAGTAGGACACTGCTTTTATACCCCAGGAAAATAATACAAATCAATCCTATAATCCTGTGTGTTATAAATGAAACCACATTCTCAGGAGTTTGGGGACAAATATAAGTCTCCAACTTATCATCTCAGTATCTTCCACTTAACTGCCAATAGCTAGGAACTGACAGCTTGAAGTAAAAAATGGAGTATAAGAAAGACCCCAGTAAGGAGATCAGAGGCAGTATTATTATATGAAAAGAGATTTAGTATAATTTTTTAACCAAACATGAACAAATTGTAATGATGATAAAAGAAACACTTAGATAGACATTGTTGGCCATCAGGTATGTCCATGGCCAGCCAGAGGGTCCTGGCAACAGAAAGACCATCAGACCCATCATGGCTAGCACTACTAGCTGCCAAGAGGCAACACAATTCCACTGTTAGCTCATGTCACAGCTTTTCTTCCTATACATATACCATATCCCCTAAAATGGGCCCTGTTCCTCAAACCCCTCCCCTTTTATTATTCCTCCACCTAGAGGCAGACTCTGCATCTCCCCTTTTCCTTTAAAATACCTCCCACAATAGACCTGTCACATGGTGTGACTTCTTGGGTCCCACTGCTTAGATCCAACAGACATTATAAAACATAACTGCCACCACTATTGTGAGGAGAAGATGGAATCTCTTGCTCTGGTATCTTGAAGAACTTGACACTCTATCTCTTGTGCATGAGCATGAAGGGGGTTATATTAAGAATATAGAAAGAACTGGAACTAGATCTTTCTAGAGATAAAGGAATATACTGATATAGTCAGGAGGAAGAGGACTCTGTTAAACTCTTCTGATTCCTATAATAATTGATGAATCTTCTGTTTTTCTTTTAATTTATATTTTTTCTTTACATCCCAATAATTTATATTTTTTCATTACCTCCTCTCTTCCTAATACCCCTTCACACAGAATTTAGATCCTTTCCATTCCCACTCTCCCATTCTCCTCTGAGAAGGGGGAGCCCACTTTGGGTTGCTACACATAGTTCAAAGCAAGAGGTTTATTTTAGAAGAGGAAATTGCAAGACACTCTTTGAGTAGGGACATGAGACAGAAAGACAGACAGATAGACAGACAGACCTACAGACAGGAAGGAGAGAGAATAAAAGAGGGCTTTCCTGTCCAAAGGGACCTTTTAAAGAGTGTATGGCCACATAGGCAAATGTATAATTCATAGCAACAGTAGAAATGTGAGACACCTGGCAGCATCTGGTTATGATGTAAATCACTGATGCTGAGTCACTGAAAGGCAGGCTGGCAGAACACCTGATTTCTCCATATTTCTCCATATTTCTCCTGTCATAGCAACATACTGATGTGAACTTGTCTCATCTAGATTGACAGTGATCCACTCGAGAGCCAAAGAGCACTTTTGAAATTTCAAAATGAGAAGTCCTCTTTTAAGTTGTTTACCACAGTTGTACAAGTCACTCCCCAAACCTGCAATCTGAAACTGTCATTATTGCCTTTAAATATTACTATTTTAGTATCCTTGTAGATTTTAATATTTTTCGTTGTTTTGTGTATTTAATGTTTTGATTATTATGTGGCAAGAGGTCTTTCTTTGCTGACCCAATCTATTTAGTGTTCTGTAAACTAGTACCATTTTAGGCATGTCATTCTTTAGGTTAGAAACATTTTCTTTCATGATTTTGTTAAAAATATATTCTTGGCCTTTGAGCTAGGAATCTTCTGCTAGTCCTATTATTTTTAGTTTTTGTCTTTTCATAGTGTATCAGATTTCCTGGATACTTTGTGGCAAGCTGGTAGCATAGCAAACTAAAGATCCTTGTTTTAAACCGCAATAACAAAGACACTAAACAAAATGCCTCACCCTTGTTTGCATAACTGTTCAGTTCTATTCTCAGGTAAGGAACAAAGATTAACTTCTTTTCTCAAAAGATGAAGAGGAAAGGTTGGATGAGATGGAAGTGTCAAGGACTCCGCAAGAACATCAACTATGGAATCAAATGACTGGGACTCAACTGGGCTCACAGAAACCAAGAAGCCCGTTATTGGTTTGGCCTAGGTCCTTTGCATATGTGTTATGGGTGTGTAGCTTGTGTTCCTAATCAACTGTCTTTGACTCTTTTATCTGCATTAGGGGCCTTTTTACCTCCTACTGGATTGCCTCATGCAACCTTGATGTGAGAATATGCATCTGGCTGAATTGCAGTCTGTTAAACCTCATTTGGTCGGTGTTCCTGGGGTGGGGGTGGGGGTGGGGGTGGGGCTGCAGCTGCTCTATTCTGAGGGGACTTGGAAAGGGTGTGAATCAGGGAGAAAGGGATGGGGAAGGGAAGAATGGGAGGGGGAGTAAGCTCAAGTTGCGCTGGGAATGAAATAAGTGAGAGGAGAATAACTAAGAAGGAAAACATTAAAAATGAAAATACAGTAGAGAAAGCAAAGTAAAATCGTAAAAGGGTATGAAAGGAGATAGAGAATGGGTTAGTGGGAAACAGATCTTATTAAATGTATAGCTGAATAATGTCTGCAGTTGTACAGCCTGCACTTCTGAGGAAAGACCCTAAAGAGATAGAAAAACATGAGTGGAGGTGGATGTATTTCTTTATAACTGAATATTGTAATGATCTTAATCAGGGTATAATTTCTTGTGCATGAAGCCATTCTGATATTTTAAAGAGCTTTACATAAGTATTTCTATTTTTCCAGATTCTAAAATTTCACAAAAGCCTAGATTTTGCCACTTTTAAAATACTCAGCACGTTGTAAATTAATGCATCATTTTCTTGTTAAAATCAGCCTTGCATAAAATGATCTGAGGCTGAGCAGGAGCAATAGCAAAGGTGTGAACTACTTCAGGGAAGTGCTAACTTCAGAGCCCAGACAAGAGAGAACATTTAAATGCGAAAATTTCAGCAACAGCAAACAGATGTTTCTGCAAAATATCATTTTTTTTCTCCCTGTTTACCAAACTACTTTTTTTCGATACACATTTTTCTCTTCTTTCCCTAACTTGGACTTTCCTGCTACTTTTCCAATTTTCAGTGCCTACTCATCCTTGAAAGGTTTCAGGTTTACTTCTCTGTTCCACTTCCTCTGCAGTAATTGCCATGGAAGATGGGTATATGGTTCTGCTCTAAAAAAAAAATCAGTATTATTGACACTGGACTTATGGTATGGCAAACTGGAGGCCTTACCATAACCGTTAATTCCATTAATTGCAATAACCTAGACACGAAACATACCTTGCAGTTGCTTGAATAACTATTGAGTTCTACTCTCAGAGAAGGAACAAAGATTAACTCTTTGGCTTAAAATGCAATTAGTATTATTTTTTAAGATGACTACATGAAATAGATATTTGCTTGAAAAGACATATTGTATTGATGGTACCAATCAAATAGCCATTAGGCACTATCGAATTTGGATAGCTCACTAAGGCAGACACCTACCTACTAATTGTAAGTTCCAATTAAATTTGTGATTGCATAGGCATTAGCTCTGAATAAACAGATAAACACATATTTCAAAAGTAACTTGGATAGTTATAATGTGCCATTTGTAAATTCTGTATTCTATGGGACACACAAATATCCAGTAATATGTCTTCCTAAACACAAAACTATCCTTCCCTGTCTATAAGTGTTTAACAGGTACAGATAACAAGGTAATTCAGAATAGGATCCCTAATGGCAGAAACATCCACTATCAATGATCTGATTGTGGTAGTTTCAACAAAATATACAAAATGAATGATGAAATTGACCTTCTTCATTTTCTGAATTTCTCAGGGACTTACTCTTTTTATCCTTGAAAAGTCAGGAAAGGGAGATAATTACTGAGACTTGTTATTTTAATATGCTTTGATAGAAATGACCAGGAGTTTTGTTTGGAAAGTAAAATTCTTACAAAAACGTAGAGAGCAGTCTAGAGTCATAATCAATGCATGTGTAAATAAATATGAGCAGTCATGGAAAGTCAGGACCACCATTTCTCCAGATTGTGAATTCTTTCTAAAATGTAAGAAATATCATAACTTCCTACTATATTTAAAGATTAAATATTTCATGGTTAACATGTTTTAATCATTACTCTCAAAATTAAATGAGAATATAAACAATATATCCATCCCCAGCTGTGTTAGTTCCTGCTTTGTTGCTGGGGCAAAATGACATTTAATGAAAGACTTGTTTGGAGTGTCAGAGGATTAGTCAATGGTCATTATGGTAGACACGGAGGCAGCAGGCAAGTAGATATGGTGCTGGAGAAGAAGCTGATGAGAAATTTGCAAGGAGAGAGAGAGAGAGAGAGAGAGAGAGAGAGAGAGAGAGAGAGAGAGAGAGAGAGAAACTGGACCTGATACAGGTCTTTGAAATCTCAGAGTCCAGTCCCTGTGACATACCTCTTTCTTTAGTTGTATTTTGAAATTTAGTATTTATTTATTTATATTAATTATTTTATTTATTTACATATATAACATTGCCACACAGAGTTCTTCCCTCCATCTGTCCTCCCTTCACCTGTAAGATGGTGCACACCCCATATCCCTCATCTCAAATCTCTTCAGGATTAGGTACATGCTATGCTCCTGAGACCAGACAGAGCAGTCTTCTGCTACTATGTCTATCCCCAGGGCCTAGCACAACAGATGCTCCTTGGTTGGCTTCTCAGATTCTGTCAGATCCCAGGGTCCAGTTTAGATGATACTGTTGGTCTTCCTATGGGATTGCCATCCTCTTCACTCTTCCTTAGGGGTCACTGACTCTAGTCCAATGCTTGGTTCTAACTCTGCATCTCTCATAGGCAGCTGCTGTTATAGACTCTCAGAAGATAGCCATTCTAAGCTCTGCAAGTACAACATGGCATCTCTAACAGTGTCAGGGATTGATGCCTGCCTCTTGAATGGATCCCAAGTTGAGCCTGTCATTATTCAACCATTCCTTCACTCTCTGCTCCATTTTTGTCCATGAATTTCTTTCAGACAGGAGCAATTTTAGGTCAAAATTTTTAGTTCTCTAAGACTTTCTAGAGGTTCCCCTCCTCCCCCTACCCTCGGAAGGTGCATCTTTCTATTCATCCTCCTGGCTTCTCTCCTAACTTCCCTCATAACTGATCCTGTCTCCCTCACCCCTGCCCCCGCAATCCAGGCCCCTTATCTGCTTTGCCTTCCATGATTATTGACTTCTCCCTTCTAAGTGAGATTGACACACACAAACCTGGGACTTTCTTCTTGTTTAAATTCTTAGGGTCTGTGGGGTTACCTCACTCAGAAGAATATTTTGATTTCCTGCGAAATTCATAATCTCCTCATTTTTAATAGTTGAACGGTATCCTATTGTATAAATGAATCTGTATTTGTTATTTGGTCGAGGAACACCACGGCTGCTTCCAACTTCTGGCTATTAATAATAAGGCTGCTATGAACATAGTAGAGTACTTGTCCTTATGGTGTGATGAAACATTTTGGAAATGTGTCAGCAGAGATGTAGCTGGATCTTCAAAAGTGTTATTACCAATTTTCTGAAGAAGCATCAGATGGATTTCCAGAGTGGTTGTATCACTTTGCAATCTCACCAGCAATGGAGGAGTGTTGCTCTTTCTCCACATCATCTCTAGCATGGGCTGTTGCTTGACTTTTTGAACTTAGCATTCTGTTTGGTGTTAAGGTAGACTCCCAAGATTGTTTTGATTTGCATTTCTCTGATGGCTAAGGATGTTGAACATTTTTTTTTTTAAGTGCCTATTGGCCATTCAATATTCCTCTGTTGAGAATTCTGCTTATCCCTGTACCCCATTTTTAATTGGGTTATTTGGGTTTTTTTAAGAGGATAACATCTTGAGTTCTTTATATATTTTGAATATTAGCCCTCTAACAGATATAGGGGTAGTAAAAATCTTTTCCCAATCTGTAGATTACCATTTTGTCCTATTTACAGCATCTTTTGCCTTTGAGGTCCCGTTTATCAATTGTGGAACTTAGCACCCAAGCCAAGGATATTATGTCAGAAAAATTTCCCCTGTGAAAATGGGTTTGAGGATATTTCTCATTTTTTCTTTTACTAGATAAGGTGTATCTGGATTTATGTTGAGGTCCTTGATCCTCTTGGATGTGAGTTTTGTGCAGGGTAATAAATATGGATCAATATTCATTCTTATACATACAGATGACCACTTAGACCTGCACCATGTATTGAAGATGCTTTCTTTTTTTTTTTTTTTTACACTGTATGGTTTTAGTTTCTTTGTCAAAAAACAAGTATCTGTAGGATCATGCATTTATTTCTGAGTCTTTGATTTTATTACACTGATAGACCTTTTTGTTTCTGTACCAACCTCATACATTTTATTCACAATTGCTCTGTAATACAGCTTGAAATCATGGCTGGGTTCTTTTATTGTTAACAATTGTTTTGGCTATCCTGTTTTTTGTTTGTTTGTTTGTTTTTGTTGTTTGGTTTGTTTTTTTTTTTTGGTTTTTAATATAAAGCAATAAGAACTGATCTTTCATGTCTATAAAAAATAGTGTTGGAATTTTGATGGCAATTNCATTGAATCTGTAAATTGCTTTTGGTAAAATGTCCATTTTCACTATGTTAATCCTATTCATACATGAAAATGGGCGATCTCTATCTTCTGAGGTCTTTGATTTCTTCAGGAACTCGAGGTTCACGTCATACAAATCTTTCACATGCTTTTATATGATTTGTGGTTAACATAAAAGATGTTCTTTCCATAATTTTTCTCAGCCCATTTATTTTAAATAAAAGAAGATGTCTTAGTCAGCATTTCTATTCCTGGACAAAACATCATGACCAAGAAGCAAGTTGGGGACAAAAGGATTTATTCAGCTTACATTTCCACATTGCTGTTATTACCAAAGAAAGTCAGGACTGGAAATCAAGCAGGTCAGGGAGCAAGAACTGATGCAGAGGCCATGGAGGTATGTTCCTTACTGACTTGCTTCCCTTAACTTGATCAGCCTGCTCTCTTATAGAACCAAGACTATCAGCCCAGAGATGGCACCACCCACAAGGGGAGCTCCCTCCTTGATCACTAGTTGAGAAAATGCTTTACAGCTGGATCTCATGGAGGCATTTCCCCAACTGAAGCTCCTTTCTCTGTGATAACTCCAGCCTGTGTCAAGTTGACATAAAACTAGCCAGTACAGAAGACTACTGATTTCTTTGAATTAAATTTGTATCCAGCCACTTTGCTGAAGCAGTTTATCATCTGTAGGAGTTCTCTGGTAAAATTTTGGGGGTTGCTTATGCATATGGTATCGTATTATCTACAAAGAGTAATACCTTGACTTCTTCTTCTCCAGTTTATTTCCCTTTAATCTCCCTTTGTTGTCTTATTGCTCTAGCTAGAACTTTGAGAACTATATTAAATAGATTGTGAGACAATGGGCAACCGTGTCTTGTCCCAGGTTTTTCTTCATTTATTTTGATGTTGTTTATTAGTTTATATTGCTTTTAGCTAATTCCAATACTCCTCAAATTTTTTTTACAAAGTAAAAGCAGATGAAAGACTACCTAATTCATTCTATGAGGCCATACTTACCCTGATACTTAAACTACATAAAGACCCAACAAAGAGCTCCTAAGATCAATTTCACCTATGAATATAAACACAAAAGTAATAAAATTTTAAAACCTGAATCCAAGAATACATCAAAAATATCATTTTTCTTTATCAAGTAGACTTCACCCCAGGGATTCAGGGATGGTTCAATATACAAAAACACATCAGTGAAATCCACTAAATAAACAAATTCAAAGGGAAAGAAATCACATAATCATCTCACTAGATGCTGAAAAAGCTTTCAACAAAATCGAACACCCCTTCATTTTAAAAGTCTTAGAGAGTGCAGGAATTCAAGGGCCATGCCTGATCATAATAAGAGCATTAGATGGCATAACTCTTTCTTGTTGGAAGAAAGTTGGCCATACCTGCTTTAGCAAGGTCACACCTTCTAATCCTTCAGTAACCCTTCTTGTTTTTAGTCAATGACCGTTTTTGCTGCAGATCAAAGATTCAATCAAAATGGTCCTATGAAAACATTCTCATATAAGCTACCTAATGAAATAATAAGGACTGAGTAAGGAAAATATGCAAAATATTGTCAAAATATGTACAATAGGCTAGCTCTTTCCCTCAAAGAAAAATGATGAGGGAAAGAGAATATTTTTTGATAAGGTAACTAGGTTACTAGAGAAGTGAGAGATTAAACTTTAAGAATAAAATTAAGACAAAGTAATCAAAGTTATATAACTAAGTAATAGCTAGTAATTCTCATAATTTCTTAGCATTCATTGCAATCTATCGAGAAAACAATTTTTAAAGCAATGCTTCCTTGCTCTGTTTCTTGAAATTTTATACAGACTTTGGAATACCATCAGTAAGTTTTGTAGAAAACTCCCTTGTCTGAATGTGCTCACATTTATAACAAAATTTGAAATCTGATCCAAACTGTTAATAACCCCTATTGAGTATAAAATTGTAATTTTCAGATAACTTGAATTTGTTTTTAATTCATATCATTTTTCTGTCTAAATCATGTCTTATTGATAAAAGATAAGCTTGTACATATGAAAGCTTGATTTCATGCATTCTGAGAGTTAAATTTAGAAGATTTTTAAAAAATTTTGGTCAGAAAAGCAATGACATCACTATAAACATGTTAAAAATTCACAACTAGGAATTTGATAGTGTTGTAAACTTTAAATCCGATGCACAATGATCCTGTGTTATTATTTTAATTCCATTGGAAAGACAACTGAACTTCAGAATTGTTAGAGTACCCCCAAGACCAAAAAGGAAGAAACTGGTCAAAACTGAGGGTTTTTGTTTGTTTGTTTGTTTGTTTGTTTGTTTTTATGATATCAGAATACCTGTCTTAAAACTATTAGCATTCTTCTTTATGATAACTAATATGTATGTTGTTCCTTTACTAGCTTCAAGCAAAGATCTTTAAACAGACCAATAGTGATAAAAATGGTACAGACACTGTCTTATACAAAGACTTTGAGGTAGACAAATTATCTCTGAAACTTCCTTCTGGCTTTGCAAGGGTGAAGATAATATGAAAAATATTTTTTCATTCAGTGAAGAAATTTTTACACTGTTATTAGATCAAAAAAGATCCCATAGTCACTAGTTACAGAAGACTTTTAAAAACAGGATTGATTTTTATCAATCTGATATTTCTCAGAGGAAATCATCATTTCCTCACACAGAAGAATGAGCTAAATTGCCTTTAAGTTGCCTTCATCTATATAAATACAGAAGGCAAATTTTAACCACTATTCTTGCAAAAGATGCATACAGTGAACATTAAAATAAAATATCCATGATCTTTGCAGTGATTTTACAATTTTCTTAAATCTAGTCACTCTGCCAATTTTGCTAAAAACAGGATGAATTTTAAGAAGTTTCAAGCTCTAAATTGAATACAATGAGAAGTATAGAATTACTAAACAGATCTCAAATTCATTAGATGGAGAATCATTTTTTATTTGATGATATTTTCTTTCTTTATTCCTTTCCTTTTCTTTATTTATATTTCAAATGTTATCCCTCTCCAGGTCTCTTCTCTGAAAAAGACCCTATCCCATCCCCTCTGCTTCTGCTTCTATGAGGATGCTTCCCTACCCACCCACCTAATCCTGCCTCCCTGCTCTGGCATTCCCATACACTGGGGCATTGGATGTCCTCAGGCCCAAGGACTTCTCCTTCTACTGGTGTTCAACAAGGCCATCGTCTGCCTAATATGCAGCCAGAGACATGGGTCCCTTCATGTGTGCTCTTTGGTTGGTGGTCCAATTCCCAGGAGCTCTGGGGGCATCTGGCTGGTTAACACTGTTTCTCCCCCAGTTGGGGATGCAAACCCCTTAAGCTCCATAATAGAATACTACTCAGCTATGCAAAATAATGACTTACAGAGGTAAAATTCAGAGCAGAGACTGAAGGAATAACCATCTAGAAACTGCCCCACCAGGGGATCCATCCCATAAACAACCATCAAACCCAGACACTATTGCAGATTGCAACAAGAGCTTGCTGATAGGAGCCTGATATAGCTGTCTCCTGAGAGGCTTTTCCAGTGCCTGACTAGTACAGAAGTGGATACTCACAGTCATCCAATAGACAGAGCACAGGGTCCCCAATAAAGGACCTAGAGAAAGTACCCAAGGAGCTAAAGGGGTTTGAAGCTGCCTAGGAGGAACAACAATATGAAATAACAAGTAAGCCCAGAGCTCCCTGGGACTAAAGCACCAATCAAAGAAAACACATGGTGGGACTCATGTCTCTAGATGCATATGTAGCAGAAGATGGCTCAGTTGGTCATCAATGGGAAGAGAGGCCCTTGGTCCTGTGAAGGTTCTATGGCCCAGTATAGGGGAATGCCTGGGCCAGGAAACAGAAGTAGGTGGGTTCGGAAGCAGGGGGAGGGGGGAGAGGATAAGGGATTTTTAGAGGAGAAACTAGGAAAGGAGATAACATTTGAAATGAAAATAAAGAAAATATCTAATGAAAAATTTAAAACAAGAAAATAATAAAATAAACATAATAAACCATAAAAAAGAAAAGAAATTTCACTTCACAATTTTCTTAGGACAAATGTGCCCATAGAAGCTGTGAGGTGCTCCAGATCAGCCTGCTCTCCAGCTTGAATAAACTGTAATTCTAATGTAAAGGACAAAATAAAACAACAAATGTATTCTCATTATGAAAAAAAAAATAGGCTGTTTCAGATTTCCTGGAACTTTTTATTAAACTTGGTTTATTGTTTTTGAAATAAAATAATGTCTAAGATATTTTAGAGGGGGTTAAATACAGAAAGATGCTACACATCTTAATTTCACAAACATGAAGCAATTAAATATCTATACATTTAAATTAATATGGATTTTTATTTTATCTTAAAAAATCAAGTGTCTCATATTAGGACATTAAGAATACTCAATTCAGAAACAGCCCGATGTGATTCGATAGGAGATAGTGACTGCAGTGTTCTGATGAGCCTAAAGTTACAGCAGATGTAACATGTATTCCAGTGTTTAGGTGAAGAAAAGGTCAAATCTGTCCCATAAGCAAATTGGGTAATTTCCATGGCTCTGCAAACTATCAAATGAAGAAACAACATCACACATCACTGCTCTTTTTATATTATATGCAGTGAAATAAGCAGAAAAGCAATGAAAGCTTAGGGAAGTACGGTTTCACATTTATACCATAGAATTCTGAAATACTTCATGAGAAAATCTCTAAGATTGTAGAAGCAGAAAATCCTCTCCCATCATGTTCCTCCTGTGCTCTCTGCATAAAGCCGGTTTGAGGGAGGAATTGCTCAGTTAATAGTTTCTATAGAAGCAGTTTAACCAGTTTCCTAGGGAGCATGGTTGCTTAGGAAACTCAAATATATTATGGCACAGAGGCTGTGACTAGACACCTGCTGGTGCACACAGCTTCACACTGCCATTTTTACCCACGTTCTCTCTCTTCTGGCTGTGTTCTCAGATGGCAGAAGTACAGAGTTGGAAAACCAAAGTGGTTCTTGGCTCAGGGCAAAGAAAGAAAAATTGCTTGTGGGCTTACCATAAAGACTACCTTTGGTTGATAAGTTGTTTTTGATGGCTGACTGGGCTCCAGTTTCCTTCACTTCAAACACCTTCCATTCACCATTGGGATAATCTTGGAGGATTTAGAATAATCATGTTCTGTGGAAGCCCTGGCACATTAAGAAATGGTAATTGAATTTCATGAGGGCTGTTTTCAAAAATCTGTCCATTTAAGAAAAGGAGGATGGAGTATTAAGTTCTTTAGTATATAGGACATACTATGAACATTAAGCTCGTTTCACTTTTTCAAAAAGCAATGATGTGTTACCTTTGATATATATAGCATATACGAAAACTGCATCCTTGTTATACAGCCTCTGTGGGATTTTTGAGCCAGTCAATAATACTTCTGCCAATTACCTGCTTTATTTGTTTACATAATAAATATAGTATGAGCATTAAATGTACCCATTTCCTACCTACCTACATATCTAAATAGATCTTTGATGCTAACACATAATAGCTACACTTTTAACAATAAAAGATAGCAAGGATACCTTTTACATGTAGCCATGGCATGAGATAATCTTCATCCTGCACTTCTTATTTAAACTTAGTGTATTGCTTTGGAAATAGAGCATGTTCTGGGAATGTGAATTGTGGTCACAGTGTACCTGGCTGGCCCACTTTGCAGCTGCTCAATAGACATGAGGCACTCAGCAACAGAATACTAGCCAGTGAACTGGGGTCAGCTAGATGAGACAGCAATCTCTAAAATCAAAACAAAACAAATAATAAAATATCAAGCAAGCTGATTCCAACTCTCCTCAAAGTATTCCACAAAATAGAAACAGAAGGTACTCTACCCAATTCATTCTATGAAGCTACAATTACTCTGATACCTAAACCACACAAAGATCCAACTAAGAAAGAGAACATCAGACAAATTTCCCTTATGAATATCGATGCAAAAATACTCAATAAAATCTTTGCAAACCGAATCCAAGAACA